>NC_069786.1:31331098-31635245 GCF_027406575.1 Nycticebus coucang
AGCCAGGTGTTTTTCTTGCAGACAGCAAATGGATGGCTTGTGTTTTTTAATCCAGTCAACTAATCTATGTCTCTTCAGTGGGGAATTCAAGCCATTAACATTTATTGAGATAATTGATAAGTGTGGTAGTATTCTATTCGTCTTATTTGGTGAGAGTCCATTGCTTAGTTTTATCTTTTGCGTCAGTGTGGAGGTTTGGTTCTGTCCTTTAATTTCTGAATTCTTACTTTGCTGCTGATCCATTGTGGTGGTCAGTGTGCAGGACAGGTTGAAGTATTTCCTGTAGAGCTGGTCTTGTTGTGGCGAATTTCCTCAATGTTTGTATATCCATAAATGATTTGATTTCTCCATCAATTTTGAAGCTTAGCTTAGCAGGGTACAGAATTCTGGGCTGGAAATTGTTTTTGTTTAAGTAGATTAAAGGTAGATGACCATTGTCTTCTTGCTTGAAAAGTTTCATTAGAGAAGTCTGCGGTCACTCTGATGGATTTGCCCCTGTAGGTCAACTGGCGCTTACTCCTGGCAGCTTGCAGAATCTTTTCTTTTGTCTTGACTTTGGACAGGTTCATCACAATGTGTCTTGGAGAAGCTCGGTTAGAGTTGAGGTGACCTGGGGTCCGATAGCCCTCTGAAAGCAGTGTGTCAGAATCTTTGGTGATATTTGGGAAATTTTCTTTTATAATATTCTCTAGTATGGCTTCCATTCCTCTGGGGCATTCTTCTTCCCCTTCTGGAATTCCTATAACTCGTATGTTGGAACACTTCATAAAGTCCCATAATTCTGACAGTGAACGTTCTGCTTTCTCTCTCTTCTTTTCTGCCTCTTTTACTATCTGAGTTATCTCAAAAACTTTGTCTTCTACCTCTGAAATTCTTTCTTCTGCATGGTCTAACCTGTTGACCTGTTGCTTATACTTTCCATTGCATCTTTAAGTTCCCTGATTGACTGTTTCATTTCCTTCAGCTCTGCTATATCCTTTTTATATTCTTCATATCGCTCATCTCTGATTTGATTCTGTTTTTGGATTTCCTTTTGGTTATTTTCCACTTCATTAGCAGTTTCCTTCATTGTTTCCATCATTTCTTTCATTGTTTTCAACATGTGTATTCTAAATTCCCTTTCTGTCATTCCTAACATTTCTGTATAGGTGGAATCCTCTGCAGTAGCTACCTCATGGTCCCTTGGTGGGGTTGTTCTGGACTGGTTCTTCATGTTGCCTGGAGTTTTCTGCTGATTTTTCCTCATGGGTGATTTCTTTTATCTGTTTCCTTTCCCTAATTTTCCTTTCACTTCCTCTTGCTCTTTAAGTTCTCGTGCCTATGGACTAAGGGGTGCAGGACCAGAAGGGTGAGAAGGTTTAAGAGCAAATAAAAAAAAAAAAAAAAAAAAAAAAAAAATCCAACATCATTAATGCAATTCAAAAAATGAGAATTTTTTCTCCAGATGAAGTGGCTTTTATCAAAAAGGCAGGCAAAAATGAATGCTGGCAGGGATGTGGGAAAAAAGGAATCCTTGTGCCCTGTAGGTAGGAATGTACGGTAGTGCAACCACTGTGGAGAACAATATGGAGATTCCTCAAAAATACTAAAAATAGAACTACTGTATGACCCAGCAATCCCACTGCTAGGTATAGACAAAAAAAAGAGAGGAGAGAGAAGGAGGAAGAGAAAGAGGGAGGGAGGGAAGAAAGTAGATAGATCAGTAAATCAAAAAGATATCTGCACTTCTTTGTTTATTGCAGCTCTATTCACAATAGCCAAGATTTGAAAGCAACCTAAAGTATATGTCAACAGATGAACAGATAAAGAAATTATGGTACATATACACAATGGAATATGATATGGACATAAAATAATGAAATTCTGCCATGCAACATGGGTGGAACTGGGAAACATTATGTTAAGTGAAATAAGCCAAGCACAGAAAGACAAAATCTTGCATATTATCACTTGAATGTGGGAGCTAAATATTGAAAACAATTGATCTCATGGAGATAGAAAGTAGAATGATGGTTACCAGAGGCTGGAAAGGGTAGTGGGAGGAAAGGGCAAAGTGGAGATATGTAATGTGTGCAAAATTATAGTTAGATAGTGAGAAAGAATGAACAGTATTTGATAGCACAACAAAGTGACCATAATCAACAATAAGTTAGGGTATATATATATGTGTGTGTGTATATATATATATATATTTTTTTTTTTTTTTTTGAGACAGAATCTCACTTTGTAGCCCTTGGTAGAGTGCCGTGGCATCACAGCTCACAGCAACCTCCAACTCTTGGGCTTAAGCGATTCTATTGCCTCAGTCTCCCAAGTAGCTGGGACTACAGGTGCCTGCCACAACGCCCAGCTACTTTTTGGTTGTAGTTGTCACTGCTGTTTTAGCTGTCTGGGGCTGGGTTTGAACCTGCCATCCTCAGTGTATGTGGCCAGCGCCCTACCCACTGAGCCACAGGTGCCACCCAGTTAGGGTATATTTTAAAATAATTAAAATAGTGAAATTGGAGTGTACCTAATACAAAAAATGATAAAGGCCTGAAGTGATTACCATGATTTAATATACATTGTATACCTATATAAAAAGTCACATGCATCCTATAAACATTTACAACCATTACATACCTATAATAATTAAAATTTTTGAAACTCTTTAAAGTAATAAATAAATAGACTCCAGATTTAGAGGTGGAACTTATGCTCCAGAATACCTTCAAATCTAATAAACACAAAATACCCTATGCCTTACAACATTATTTTTTAAATTTTATATAATTTGAAAATTCTACAGAATATATTTTAACTACTTGCAAATCAGTCCTGGAAGTCTCACCTTATCCCTTTACAAGATAAAAACTGGCATGAATTAAAGTCTATTGAGCTCTCCCCTCATGATTGAATGTAAGCTTTGTATTTAGGCTCAACACGTTTTCCCTTTAGGTCTTCAAATAGACTTTGCTGAAATTTTGGCCTTTGAAATGACTTGAAATAACATGAGCCACCCATAGTAAAAATTTGCACAATAACAGAAACAACATGAGATTGAAATCAAAGGCCTCTCGCTGGTCCTAATTTCTGGCCACATCATCCCCTTTGCTTTGTAGGATTTATCCAGAGAACTACTCAGAGTTTCGGAAGGCAATGCAAAAAATTGTTAGCATCTCTAAAATGATACATATCTCCACACTTTAAGAATACGCAAAAGTTTTCAGAAAAATGTACTTTAGCGAGAAAAAAACTATATAAGATAAACACAATTATGTTATGATGAGATGAAAAAGCTTGATTAGCTGTCCAGTTTGCCATCTTTATGTTCACTGTTTATTTAGCTTAATGTACCACTGAGTAAACCACCAGAAACAATTATCAAGGTATCAAGGTTTTTCGATAATAAATTATGAGGTAAAACTTTATAATTCTTAAAATTCTATCCATGGACTTAAATATTTTCTAAGTATTTGGGAAAATACCAGATTGATTAAATTTTATACCAATATCCCAGTGTTCTGTGGGAGGCTAGTTTAATCATGTCACACTGGATTCAAACTGTGATCCTCTCCATCGTTTTCCCTTCCATTGCTTCCCCAAAATAAAATCCACAGGAATTTTCACATTGAATTTCTTTTGATTTTATTTTATATGTGAGCAAAATTGAACTAAATCCAGCATGAATGGACTGGCAAAGCATGGGAGAAAAAGACACCACACATTTGGTAAGAAGAAACCAGCTGAACCTTTGAGAATTGGTAAAAGTTGAGAGTGGGCAGGCATAATAGTATCAAAACCCTGGAACCCCAAACACAAGATATTCATTGATGCTTACTCCTAGGCTCTTTTCCATGGACCGTCATAAGGTATTCATGAAAAAGATGGGAGCACAGTGGATAACTGAGGAGACTCTCTTTTCATGAAAAGCAACAGCCTTAAATATCTGGAGTGAGACAGAAAAACTCATCACTCACCAATATAGATAAAGACCCATTGTTGATGGGAGAATGAGGAAGAAAAATTCTCTACTTCTAGAAAAGGTCCCAGGACCATTTCCTGTATTAATACCATTACAGGTGTATTGTCACCATGGAGGAAAACCAGAAACTCTCTCCTATGGCAGAACATTAAAAAACCCTACCCCCTCTTCCTCCACTACCACTACATAACCCAACCAAGGACATATAATTATCATAAGAACCAGCAATGTTATTTCCAGGTATTAACTCAAAAGAAATAAAAACATGTACTCACAAGAGCTGTGTAAGAATGTCTACAGTAGCCTAATTCATAATTGCTAAAAATAATCTAAATGGAAACAACCCAAAAGTCCATCAACTGGTGAATAGATGATAAACTGTGTCATTGCTATTCAGTAGACTACTACTCACTACTAAAAGGGAATGAACTACTGTTACTCATAACAATGGAAGAATTGCTAATGTGTTAAGTTACATGAAAGAAGACAGACACAAAAGACTACATAACTATATGCTTCTCTTCTTATGATATTCTAGAAAGGCAAAACAGTAATGACAAGAAAAAAAAAGAGGTGAATGATGGCCTAGAGGTGGGAGAGGAGATTGAGTACAAAGCAACACAAAAGAACTTTTGGAGGGAACACAAATGTTCTTTATCTTAATCATGGTGATCGTTACATTCCTAAATACATTTTCAAGTACATAAACAGAGTGAATTTTACTGCATTTAAATTATGCCTCAATAAACTTGACTGAAAAATCAAGATATATGTAGTTTGCCTCATTTTTGTCATACTCTAATAGATCTTGAAAAAAATTTTACTTCATTTCAATTAAATTTTATAAAGTACCTACTATGTGTCATGCCATGTTATAACAAAGAGGTTTAGCTGTGATCTTTCAGGAACACACAGAGTAATAAGACACTTCTGAAAATATCTTTAGCATTTTATAGATTAAACATGAAGTCTCAATACAAAATCAAAATATTTTGAACTACATGGCAATAGATCATATAATTACAGAACTTTTTGGCTGCAATTCAAGAGGTTTTTAGAGAGGAAATTATAACCTAAAAGGAATTTATTGCAAAACAATAAAAATTGAAAGTAAGTGCATAAAATGGTCAAGTCAACAAAAGAACCCTCAACAATCTGAAAAAGAAAACCCTCAAATAAACAAACAAGAGAAATATATATAAGAGAAAAAACAAAAGAAACTATGTTTAAAGTTAACTTAATAGATCGTTGTTAGATTGCCTTAATATAATAGCGCACAAATATCTGAGTCTTTAGTATATAATAGGTATTGTTAATCACCAAGAACTTAGTGTGTGCATTCTTTCCCTAACTAAATTGATCACTAACCATTTGTGTGTGTGTATGTGACTATAATACCTGCCTTATGTCTAATGACCCACAGGAGAAAAATCAGGAAATACTAATCTATTGGTTTAATTAAGTTACTTAACCTTGAGGTCTAATTTGCCTCTGTAGAAAAAAATATTTAATTTCTCCTCGTCTCTATTCCTCAAGCTCTAGATGGTTGTACAGAGGAGAGATGAAAGTAAGACCAATATAAGAGATCTACTAATAAAGTTACATAAAGCAGCTCAGATGTCAGGAAGATGGTGGAGTAGGACTCTCCAGTGCTCATCTCCTTGATGAAATAAGAACTCAGGCAACTCAGGCATCCATGCATGGAAATGCCTTCACAAGAGCAAAGAAAAACCAGGTGAGAGATTACAACACCTGAGTATAGCACTGAAATAAGAAATGATAAACTGAAGGGGGTAGGAGGAACAGTTTTACATTTTCTTCATCAGACCCCAGCAGCACAGCACAGAGATACCCTCCCGATGGGGTGGGGAGAGAGAAGTAAGTACCACACTTTGCCTTGGACCTAAACACCAGACCTGTTCTAATAAAAGTCAGCACCAATCAGGCCCCCACAGCCCCAGACACAAGGTGGGTACCTGAGGACTAAGCCTGTAGGCTCACCCAGCACAAGGCCCGACATTGCAGCCCCAGGCTCCCCAAACATGCCAGGTAGATTCAGTCTCTAGGCCATCCCACCACCAGGTCAACCTCAGTGTGACTCCAGCTCTCAGCTGGTCCCATGGGCACAGGCTTCAGGCCCTCTTCCAGCACCAGGCTTTTCCCACAGTCCATGGAATTAGGCAAGCATCCATGGAATCAGCCTCTAGTCTACCTCTTATGACCTAGAATTCAGGTTTATACCAACAGACTGAGCTTCCAAACTTGATACAGTACCTGGAAGGACATAGCAGCCCCAAGCTCCATACTGGCACCCAGGTAGCCCAGCACAGGCAGGTATAAGCAGACATCAGACTTGTCCCAATATCAGACCAGCCCCCACAGAATGAAGCTCCACTCCCCCAGCACCAGGTTCCCACAGCCTTAGGCTTCAGCCTGGCATTCATGAACTCAGCCTTCAAGATGGCCCCTTCACCAAGCCAGCCCCTATAGCTCCAGGCTTCAAATCTGCTTTAGTACCAGGTTGCTACTCCTGGCCACAAACACCATCCAGGTCACTATGGACACAGGCTCTAAGCATACCCAGAGGCAGGCTGGTCCCTGCAATACTACCCTCCATCCCAGTTCCTCTGACTCCATCCTTCAGCAAATCTAGAATCCAGGCATATCCCAGTAGACTCCAAGACTGGACTAGCCCCCATGGAAATACGCTTTAGGAATATCCCTGTGTACTCAGATCCTAAGCTAGTCCCTAAGACCTAGGACCCAGACAAGCCCTCAAGGATCTAGCCTCTAAACCAGCACCTGTACCCTTAGTCTCTAGGCCAGCACCAGTGACACAGACTCCAGGCTGATTCTCATGGCCCCAGGCTCTAGGCCACCCCCACTGGCTGTAGGTGCTAGACCAGAATCCAGAATTACAGCCTCCAGATCAGCTCTTGCAGGCTGCATGATAGATCCAGCACTATGCTTTCTTCAGGCTTCAGGGAACCCAGGGTTCAGACTTAAACCAGAAGATCCAAGTCCTAAGCTGAACCCCATGGACTAAGGCAGGGGTCCTCAAACTGAGGCCCACGGGCCACATGAGGCAGTGTGATTGTATTTGTTCCTGTTTTGTTTTTTTACTTCAAAATAAGATATGTGCAGTGTGCATAGGAATTTGTTCACAGTTTTATTTTTTAACTATAGTCTGGCCCTCCAACGGTCTGAGGGACAGGCCCTCTGTTTTAAAAGTTTGAGGATGCCTGGACTAAGGCTTCACAACCATCACTGAAGATTTAAGCTCCAGGCCCAACTCTGCAGACCAAAATCAACAGGCCCACGCAATTAGATGCAAGGACATAGGCATCAGGACTACCTGCCTGTTGACCCAGGCACTAGGTCCATATATATATGAGGAATTCAGAAACAAGCCTACCCTCAGTCTATGCCAAATAACTTACTCAGAATCTCTGGGTGGGCTGATGGGTGGTAGAGGGTTTTCCCAGATAAATTTCATCTTCAAAGATTAGAATAGCCATTCTCCTAAGTGAAGTATCATAAGAATGGAAAAAACAAATACTACTTGTACTCACTACCAAATTGGAACTAACCCATCATCATCCATTTATACAGATGGAAGTAAAGCTCAGTGGAAAACAAGCAAATAGAATAAGAGAGAAGAAGAAGAATGAAATCATACCTAACTGGTACAAGTGTGTGATGGGCACACTTGTAACTTTGATTCAAACAGTACAAAATCTAGCCATGTAACCAAAATATTCATACCTCCATAATATTCTGAAATAATGATAATAATAAAGACTAGAATAAGCCTCAACTTCTCCAAATAAACAGACACAAACATAAGGCAATAAGAAATACGAAAAAGCAAGAAGACACAACACTATCAAAAGAACACAACAATCTCCCAGTGGCTGACCCCAAAGAAATGGAGATATGTGAACTGCCTGACCAAAAAATAAAAAATAAAAAAAATTAAAATAATTGTTATAAGGAAGCTCAGTGAACCTCAAAAGAATATAGAGAAACAATTTCATGAAATCAGAAGGTAATAGATAACAAAAAGAAGCATTTAAAAGAGATGAAATTGTAAGGAAAAGATATTCTGGAGCAGAAAAATACAACAAATGAAATGAAAAAGGCAATAAAGGGCATAAACTGAATAAATAATCAAGCAGAAGAAAGAAATTGTGAAATCAATGAAAATATTCAGTCAGAAAAGAAAAGGAGAAAAAATATTAAAAGAAATGAAAGCTTACAAGATATAAGAAATAGCATCAAAAGGAAATACTGTAAGTTATAGAAGCTTGTGAAGAAAAAGAGAAAGATGAAGAGGGTAGAAAGATTATTTAAAGAAATAATAGCAAAAAGTTTCCAATTTTGTGGAAAGATATCTAAGTACAGCAAGGTCAAAATCTACAATCAGATTCAATCCAAACAAGGCTCTGACAATGCATATATAATCTAACTGTCAAAACTCCAAGGAAAAATTAAGGTACTGATAGCAGCAAAAGAAAAGAAGCAAATAATACACAAGGCAGTTTGAGTAAGATTAGCAACAGATCTCTTATCAGATACCTTACAGACCAGTACAAAGTGAGATTCTGCAATTTATTATGGGTTCACTTAACAATTTTTCAACTTGAAGATGGTGTGATAGTGATATACAGTTAGTAGAAACCACACTTTGAGTATTCACACAGTTTTTCTGTTTCTCACTTTCAGTATGGTGTTGAAACATTAAATATTTTAATACTTTCTTATAAAATAGACTTTATGTAAGAAAATTTTGCCCAACTTCTGGCTAATGTAAGTGTTCTGTGTACACTAAATAGTCTAAGCTAAGCCATGATGGTTAGTTGTATTAAACACCTCTTAGAAGCTTGACATCTTAAAATTATGATGGGTTTATCAGGACCTAACACCATCATAAAGTAGGAGCATCCCTTATTTTTCTAAGGGATAAATAACATAAAAAGATGTAAATTACATCATCAAAATTTTAAATGCAGAGAGGTGGAGTAAGAATTTAGAGGTTTTATTTTTTAATGTGCTTAAAGTTAAGTTGTTATCAGTTCAAAATAGCCTGTTATAAGTTTTTTTTTTTTAAGTCTAGTGGTAATCACAAAGCAAAAATTTACAGTAGATACATGAGAGATAAAAAGTATCAAATCATATTACTATAGAAAAATCACTTAGTCATAAAGGAAGACAATAAGAAAGGAAGTACAAAACAAATGACCTATGAAACAACCAAAAACAATTAACAAAATGACAGTAGTAAATATAGGTAGATTAAATCATTCAATCAAAAGACATAGAGTGGTTGAATGGATTAACAAAAGAAAAATGCAAAGGTTCAATTACTTGTTGCCCAGAAGAAACTCACTCCTTTAAGAATAGGAATGAAAATGATATAGACAAACATAGAATGAAAATTACAAAATAGAAAAATGTATTCTATCCCAATGGAAACCAAAAAAAGCAGAATCTTTATAGCAGATAAAATAGACTGGAGGTCAAAACTGTAAAACAGGACAAAGAAGGCCATTATATAATGATAAAGGTGTCAATTTGTCATATAGGATATAATAATGATAAGCATATATTCAACCAACATCAGAGCACCTAAATATTTGAAGCAAATGTGAATAGATCAAAAGGGATAGAATGTAATACAATAATAGTAGGAGACTTTGATACCTCACTTTCAGCAATGAACATATCATCTAGTCAGAAAATCAATCAGGAAACACTGGCATACAAAAGTATCCAACTATGTAATATATTTTTTTCATATTATATGCCTGGATACTTTCTGGAAAGCCCACATAAACTGCACTTTAGACCAGAACTGTATATAATAGACAAGTACAGAATATTCCATCCAACAGTAGCAGAATACACATTCTTTCCAAGCATACATGGAACATTCCCCAGGATGGATCATATATTAGTCTTAACAAATATAAAAAGATTGAAATTATATCAAATATCTTCTTCAACCACAATGGTATAAATTAAAAAATCAAACATAGGAAGAACTTCAGAAAATTCACAAACATAATTTTTTTTTTTTAATTGTTGGGGATTCATTGAGGGTACAATAAGCCAGGTTACACTGGTTGCATTTGTTAGGTAAAGTCCCTCTTGCAATCATGTCTTGCCTCCAGAAGGTGTGACACACATCAAGGCCCCACCCCCCTCCCGCCTTCCCTCTCTCTGCTTCTCCTTCCCCCCACCCATGACCTTAATTGTCATTAATTGTCCTCATATCAAAATTGAGTACATAGGATTCATGCTTCTCCATTCTTGGGATGCTTTACTAAGAATAATGTCTTCCACTTCCATCCAGGTTAATATGAACGATGTAAAGTCTCCATTTTTTTTAATAGCTGAATAGTATTCCATGGTATACATATACCACAGCTTGTTAATCCATTCCTGAGTTGGTGGGCATTTAGGCTGTTTCCACATTTTGGCGATTGTAAATTGAGCTGCAAGAAACAGTCTAGTACAAGTGTCCTTATGATAAAAGGATTTTTTTCCTTCTGGGTAGATGCCCAGCAATGGGATTGCAGGATGAAATGGGAGGTCTAGCTTGAGTGCTTTGAGGTTTCTCCATACTTCCTTCCAGAAAGGTTGTATTAGTTTGCAGTCCCACCAGCAGTGTAAAAGTGTTCCCTTCTCTCCACATCCATGCCAGCATCTGCAGTTTTGAGATTTTGTGATGTGGGCCAATAGGTCAAAGAAAAAAGTAAAAATTATCTTGAGACAAGTGCAAATGGGCACATAACATACCAAAACTTATGGGATGTAGCAAAAGCAGTTCTAAAAGGGAAATTGATAGCAATAAATACCTACCTCAAAAAATAAGAAAGATCCCAAATAAAATAACCTAACATTTATACCTCATGGAACTGGGAAAGCAAGAACAGTTTAATCAGAAGGAAGAAAGTAATAACGATCAGAGCAGAAATAAATGAAATTGAAACTAGAAAAATAATAGAAAAAAATCAACTCTTAAAAGTTGCTTTTTGAAAAGATAAAAAAAAATTTTTTTTAGCTAGACTAAAAAAACAGAGAGAAGACACCAAATCAGTAATGAAAAAGGAAAGATTAAAGATGTCAAAACATTTTTAAAGTTCATAAGAGATTAATATGAATAACTATATGCCAACAAACTGGATAACCTAGAAGAAATGTATTGATTTCTAGACACATATGACTTACCAAAAATGAATAACAAAGAAATAGAAAATATAAGCAGACAATAATAAGTAAGGAAATTGAATCAGTAATAAAAATTCTCCCATCAAAAAAAAAAAAAAATCAAGACCTGATGGCTTCACTCCCGAATACTACTAAATATTCAAATAACTCACATCAATATTTCTCAAACTCTTTCAAAATCTGAGGAAGAGGAGTACTTCAAAACTCATTTTACAAGGCCAGCCTTACCTGATACCAATGCCAGCTAAGTGTACTACAAGAAAGAAAAATTTCCCAGGCCAATATCATTAATAAACATTATGCAAAAATTCTCAACACAATACTAGTAAACCAAATTCAGTAGCTCATTAAAAGAACCATTCATTATGTTCAAGTGAAATTTATTCCAGAAAGCAAGAATGGTTCAACATATGCAAATACATAAATGTGATATACCTCATTAACAGAAAGAAACATAAACACCATATAATCATCTCAATAGATGCAGGAAAAGCATTTGACAAAATTCAACATACTTTTGTGATAAAAACTTTTAACAGATTAGGTATATAAAAAATTTACCTCAACCTAATAAAGGCCATATATTACACAGAGAGCTATCATAATCAAGAGTGAAAAGTTGATTTCACTTTCAGCTTTTCCTCCAAGAAGACAAGACTATTCACTCTTACTGCTTCTATTCAGCATAGTACTGGAAGTCCTAGCAAGATAAATTAGGCAAGACAAAGAAAAAGAAAAAGCATCTAAAATCTGAATTAGAAAAGAAGTTAATTTATCCCCATTTTCAGATGACTTATTATTACACATAGAAAACCAAAAAAAAACTGTTGGAACTGACTGATAAAGGAATTTAGCAAAGTTGCAGAGTATAGAGTCAACATGCAAAAATTAGTAGCATTTCTACACACTAACAATAAACTATCAAAGGAAAAAAATAGAAAATCTCATTTATAATAGCTGAGAAAAAACTCTTAGGAATAATTTTAACAAAGGAAGTGAAAAACATATACTGAAAATTACAAAACACTGATGAAAGAAATTGAAGAAGACAAATAACATTTTTTAAAAATCACATTCATGGATTAGAAAAATTAATATTGTTAAAATGTCCATATTACCCAAATTAATTTATGAATTCCACGTAACTCTTTTCAAAATCCAAATAACATTTTTCATGGAAATTGAATGGGCAATCCCAATATTCACATGGAAACAAAATCCTTGAATAGTCAAAGCAATCTTGAGCAAAGGGAACAAATATGGAAGCATCACACTACCTGATTTCAAAATATAATATAAAGTTATAGTAATCAAAGCAGCATGACAGTGGCATAAAAATCGGCACATAGACCAATGGAATAGACTAGAGCACCTAAAGGTAAATCCACATGTTTGTGGTGAACAAATTCCCACCAAGGTGCCAAGAATATGCAATGGGGAAAGGACAATAAATAGTGTTGGGACAACAGACTATCCATATGCAGAAGAATGAAAGTAGACCCTTAGCTCACCCAACCTACAAAAATCAACTCAAAATAGATTAAAGATTTAAATATCATACTTTTATAGTATCATGATACTATAAAAGTGCTAGAAGAAAACACAGGGGGAAAGCTCCAAAACATTGCCCTGGGCAATGTCTTTTTGACATGAACCCAAAGCATAGGCAGCAAAAGCAGAAATAAACACATGCGATTACATCAATCTAAAAAGCTTGGGCATACCCAAGGAAGCAATTAATAAAGTAAAGAGAGGGGCGGCACCTGTGGCTCAGTGAGTAGGGCGCCGGCCCCATATGCCGAGGGTGGCGGGTTCAAACCCAGCCCCGGCCAAACTGCAACAAAAAATAGCCGGGCGTTGTGGCGGGCGCCTGTAGTCCCAGCTGCTCGGGAGGCCGAGGCAAGAGAATCGCGTCAGCCCAAGAGTTAGAGGTTGCTGTGAGCCGTGTGACGCCACGGCACTCTACGGAGGGCAGTACAGTGAGACTCTGTCTCTACAAAAAAAATAAAATAAAATAAAATAAAGACAGAAGTATGGAATGGGAGAAAATATTTGCAAACCACATATCTGACAAGAGATTAATATTAAAAATACATGAGACTCACACAACTCAATAGTAGGAAAACAAATAACCTGAATTTAAAATGTGCAAATGTTCTGAACAGACATTTCTCAAAAGAAGACATACAAATAGCCAACAGACATATGAAAAATTGTTCAACATCACTAGTTATTAGAGACTATGTGATATAATGCCTGCTATCAAAAAGATTAAAAACAAAAAGTATTTGTAAGGCTAAAAGGCAACTTTTGCACATTCTGGGTAGGAATATAAATTAGTACAGTCATTATAGACAACACCTTGTAGTTCCCCAATAGAATAATCACATGATCCAGCAATCCCACTTCTTAGTATATATCCAAAGAAATTGAGATCAATATCTTGAAGATATCTATCCTCCCATGTTCATTGCAGCGTTGTTCACAATTGGGAAGATATGGAATCAGTCTAAATGTCCATCAGTAGATGAATATGTAAAGAATTTTTGATATATATACACAAAAGAATACTATTTCAGCCTTTAAAGGGCAGGATAATCTGTCATTTGCAACAACAAGGATGCATCCAGAAGACATTATGCTATGAAATGTCAGGCACCAGAAGACAAGTATTTCATGATCTCATTTATATGTGGAATCTAAAAAGTGGAATTCATGAAAGTAAAGAGTAGAATGATGATTACCAGAGGCTAGATGTGAGGATATCTTTGGGGAGATGTCCAAAGGATTAAAATTTTAGTTAGATAGAAGGAATAAGTTTTAAGAGATCTATTGCACAACCTGGTGACTATACTTTATAACAGTTCATTTTATTGTTAAAAATTTGTAAAGGAGTAGATGACACCTGTGGGTCTGTGGGAAGGTGCCAGCCCCATATACCGAGGGTGGCGGGTTCGCTCCCAACCCCAGCCAAAGTGCAACAACAACAACAAAAATAGCTGGGCATTGTGGGGGGCGCCTATAGTCCCAGTTATTGGGAGGCTGAGGCAAGAGAATCACCGAAGCACAGGAGTTGGAGGTTGCTGTAAACTGTGATGCTACAGCACTCTACTGAGGGCAATAAAGTGAGACTCTGTCTCAAAAAAAAAAAAAAAAATTGTAAAGGAGTAGATTATGTTCTCTCCAAAAGAAAAAAAATTATGAAAAATAATGCATGTGTTAATTAGTTTGATTTAGCCATTTCGCAATGTTTCAAAACAGCATGTTGTACACAAATATATAAAAAATTTGTCACATAAATTAAAAGTTACATAAAGCAATAAAGAGAAAATATGTGAAAATAGAATTTTAAAAATAAATAGCTATATCATATTAAAAGTTTCTACAAACAAAAAGAAAAAGATAATCCACTAGCAAAGTGGGAAAAAAGTGAAGTGATTTGGGGGACTCACAGGAAATGAGTATCAATTACATTTATATATATTTTTTAGAGTTAAAGAAGAAAGTAATGCTGATGGACTTAAGTTCACTCAAATCAGAAAATTTACCCAGCACCTGAGAACAAATACACTTCAAATGGGCTAAATTTAGTTTTGTTCTTTAACCACATCTTCCCCAGATTCAATCTAATTCTTGTACAGTCCTTCAACAATAAGAGCCACACTGCCACTATTATTTTTTAAATTCCAACTTGTTTTTTTCTGACACTTCCATTAGTCAGCCACCAGGTGAAATGAGCAGTGCCATCTTAGCTAAATCAGTTCATATATTTAGGAAATTGACTTTAAAAAAACAACTTTTAGTCCAACACTAATTGAAACATTGAATAGGTACTGCTGCTGCTTAGAAAAAAAGTTAAGTAGGTGATAAAAGCATATTTACTTTAATGTGATTATGTCATGTGCTAAAAAAGAAAAAATTAGAAAAACTATTCACTCTCTAATGGAAATAGCTTATAACAGTAAAAAGATTTGGTAATACTGAGCAACAGTCCTTGAGAAACTGGTTACTATCAACAGTCAGTGACTAGTTTGCTAGTTAATGAGGTGAGAAGAAACCAAGAGTGCCTAATAATCTCACAAACTGCTCATAATCAAATCATTACACCCTTAATTATGGAAGTAAGGGGATTTTTATCATGAAAATAAGAATAAGTATAAAATCACTACTTTGTCCTACATGTGTTAGGATAAACTTTATTTTCTAAGGCCTGATGTGGTTCCAAAAGATGGTTTGTTCTGCAGAAATATCCTTTCAGGAAAAGAAAAATCAGTATGAGTGGGTTTAATAACAGCTAAAAGATATGTTCTTTGACACCTACAAAAAATTTCAAATAATTTGTCAAGATATTTACTTTCTTAGGTGTCATATATCTTCACAGAGCATGTCATTAATACGACAAACTATTTTCTGATTAGGTTAGAGGCTTAACTCACTTTATTACATTTATAACTTGGTTCTTATTCCTTGACTTAAATTTTCAGGACCTATATTTTCAAAACTGTTTTTACTCTTCGTTAATACAGATATTCTTGTTTGTTTATATAGTACCAAGATATTTTGTCTAAATATACATTTTAATAATGACCTAACCTCAAAACAATTGCCTCTTTTCATCAGATTTGATCTCTTGAGTATTTTTCCTTTGGTGAGCAAAGTGTGTTACTAAAAGATTAACTGATAAATAAAATAAATTTCCCACGATGCTCTTCGAAGATGAACACCTCCACAATTTTTAAAATTCAAATTTACTTTTTCCTGAACATAAGGTAATTCATTCTCATTGCAAAAATCTGGGAAACCCCCAAAAGTATAGGGACAAATAAAAGAGGTCATTATAGTCCCACAAATCAAAGGTAGCTACTATTAACTTGTATTTGTTCTCATTCTTCATATGTATCATCTTTAAAGACTTGAGATCATAGGAATAAGAAATTTTGTGTTTACTTTTTTTTGTTTAAAATGATTAAAAGTAAGCATTTTACAAACCTCTCTGACTGCATGGTACCACATATTATATGCAATGAATTAATTGTAGTTAATTTTACTATTAAACATTATTAATAGATTCTTTGAATAGTTCTAAATACTCAAGTACTTTGAAAATTTCTATAATGTTCATTATTATATTATGAAATATATCCTGAGTAGAATAAAACAAATTCTGAAGCAGGTGTACACAAGTTCAAATCCTGACTCAGCTACTTAGAAATTTTGGTGAGAAGTGAAAGTATGTAAGTAAAGTTTGCCACATGGTAGATAACCAGTGAAATGAAGCTATTATTATAATCAACTTGTTCTTAAACTTTAGAATATTTTGTAATCATAGATGACCTAAGATTGTATTTTTCAGTTAAATAATATAATCATTTTTATGGGTTCTCATACAACATTAACTCCCACCAGTTTTATATGAGAAGTACATGTAGCCTGAACATTAACAATATGGGGTTGTTCTCAGACTTTGTAATTCAATAGGTGAAAATGTTATCTCATTTCAATTTATCTTTTTAGCACTTAGAAATATTACACATGTTTTTAAAGTAGGAATTAATTGTTTTCACTTTTAAAATAAATTATCTGGTCATGTCTTTGTTCATTAACATATTAGTGCTGTATCAATATATGTAACTATTATGAGATAATAACATTTTGTCATATATGTAGCCAAATAACTTTCAGTTTTTCTATATTTAAATTTTGTTCATAATACTCCAGATATTGACTATCTGGAGTATCTTTTTTTTTAATAGTTAAATCTATTATTCTTTTATGAATTCTTCCTCCTTTATCCAGAAATTAGAAAATAACATTTTATTACTACTCGGTCAAACTAGGTTTGATATTGTACATTTACATTTTCAATCCTGATAAAATATATTTTAGTTTATAGGTAGTTCAATGAGAACCCAAAGTGAATTATTTTCCAAGTAGCTAACAGTTATCCAAATATGATTTACTGCATTAATCCTTTTCTTTCTGATTGATCTACAATTCCTCCCTTATGATGTATAAAACTTTTATGCAGAATAAAATTTAATTTTATAAGGCACCGAAGTTAATCAAAGATATTATCTTTTTACCTGCTCTGTTTGTGGATGAGGAGCTATGATTAGAGATACTTGCAGCAAACTATACCCAAATTATCTTATTTACATACTGGGTTTAGGTGGTTTTTAAGACAAAGAAGATATGTGAAGAACAGAGAATAACTTTTAAAACAATTCTACCTTTTAATTCATGGTGAGTCCTTTCCTTTCACTTTGTCTACAACAAATCTACATCATTACTGGAATGAATTGAGATAGAAATAAGCACTATTAAATGTAATATTTAGCCTACAGCTAAAGCACCTACAGTGTTCCAGATCCTTTTATCATCTGAAAGGCTCATGGGGTAGACACTCTTTTCCTAATTTTGCCATTGTGGAAGCCCATTCAGCAATGTTAACTAAACTGCTTGATAACACACAATACATAAGTTATTAAAATGAGTTTTAAACCTAAGTCACATTGAATTGAAAGTTAAGTTAGTTAGAAAAGAAAAAAAAAAGACACATACACTCACACACACACACACTCAGAAAAATTTTCTTTTCTGGAGTATTATGTTAATCTTCACAAATTAATCCAAAAGGCTATTAAATATTTGTCCAGTGTTATGTACTGTGATTTAGAATTTTTATACTTTTCAAAGATAAGTGTCCACTTGAAGTTGGAAGGATGAAGGCTGGGTGCTGTGGTTCATGCTTGTAATCTTAGCACTCTGGGAGGCTAAGGCAGAAGAATCCCTTTAGCTCAGAAGTTTAAGACCAGCATAAGCAAGACTTGCTTCTACTAAAAATAGAAAACATTAGCTGGGTGTTGTGGTGTGCCTGTAGTCCCAGCTACTCAGGAAGCTAAAGAAGGAGGATTGCTTGAACCCAGGAGTTTGAGGTTGCTCTGAGCTATGATAATGCCACTGTACTATAGCCAGGGCAACAGGGTAAGATTCTTGACTCCAAATAAAAAAAGAAGTTGGAAGGATAAGGAAGGAAGAATCTCACAGAGGCCTGGGTCTTCTCTTGGGTACCTGCAACAAAAGGTGCAGACTGCCCTGAAGAAGATTAGATGAGATGTGATTATATCTCAACAGACCACCGGTATCAATGGTAGCTATGTGGAATATAGTTAATACAAATTATAACATAAAGGATGGAGAATAGTGCACAACAGAGTCTAACTATGGACCTTCCCTCTCTACTAATGCCACCAATGACCATTGCTTATGGGCCTCAGAACTTGAGCATAGGAAGCATAGGAAGAAGGAAAAGAAATGATTGTGACATTTTCTAACATGAAATGACTAATCACTAAGTTAGACTGAACTTTCTAGATTTCATTTGCTGTGTCATGAAGAATAAAGATTGGATTAAATCTATTTGCAGAAATTTAAATACCCTGTAGAAAACCATTGTAAAATTTATAATAGACACATGCAGAACTGAGCACTATTCAAACTACGTTAAAAGTGAAAATGTTTGTAAGAAAGAAAGGCATAGCCAGGCTATAGGTACACTGAAAGTGAGAACAGGACATTGGAAAATCAGGGAGTCCAGATCCTCTTTCTTGGTTTTTCCTCGGATGGCTACATGCTGCTTTCTTTCCTGGCTTCATCCTGGAAAAGACAAAGAAATGCTCTGCAACTGACTGCAAACATGTAATGTCATTCAAGAAATCTCCAGCCCATAATGCCAGTGGCCCCTGACATTTCAAATCTCATCTCCTTGTTCCCTGCTTGATATTTCTGACTTAATGCACGCCTACTGATTTCTTACTCAACTTAATCTACCTTTCTCTCTGCCAGCACATTTCCTTCTGTTTTATACCCCAGTGGAAATTCCATTTACATTGTCATTTGGTGGAGATGAAACTTGTGAATCACATCCGTGTGTGTGTATACACATGTAAATGGTATATGTAAGACTGGACTTAAAAACCCTTGTCTTGACGCATATATTATATAATGAATCCACCTTATTCAATGAGGTGGGTACAATTCTCAGTCCAAAACGTATGTTTTGCAAGAAGTATAACATATGTCTTTTTTTCTACAACTCAGCTTAATTTCTATTTTGAGTCCCCATTCTGCTGTAGTCATAGAAATTCTATGTTAACCAGTTTGTGTCTACACTCCTCCCTTTTCTGAAGATTATGCCAAAGTTCTACAGGCATTTACAGTGCCAAGATATTGAAGATATTGGAATAAGACTCCTAAAAATCTTCCTTTTTCTGCTCCAGATCCATACTAGATCCACTTTCACCCCAATCTCTGCCCTGGAACCTAAACTGAATATACCATATCAGTGGGGTTCTCTTCCTTGTGGCTTCCAGATATGGTTTCTAGTATCATGTTCTCTCCTCATCCCTTCAAGCCTGGCAGTGGTAACAACTCCGCTTATACCAACCCCAGCTTCCTGAACTCTACATTCCACCCATACCTTTCTCTTGGTAAATAATCCCTGATGAAATTATCCAGCTGTGAGGATGAGACATTCTTTCCTGCTCTGGCCTTGACTAGTGTGTTTCTAGATGTCCACTCTCCAAAGAAATTCTGCATATCTTTCTGTCTGAGTCCTGGTTGTCAGAACACAAAATTTACAACATCCCTTGTGTTTGTTCATATCCCGCTCAGATCTTGCAACTCTCCCTTCTGCTGTTTTCATGCCATGCTGGGGATCGGAAATGTCTTTGAAGGTTGTCAAAGCCAGGTCTGCCTAGCCTCGTGTGTGCTCCCTCCCTCTCTGCATCCAGCTCTGCAAAAGGCAGAAAGATAATCCTCCCTATGCATTTCCCACTCCTGCTCTCTCCATCTTACACAGCCCACTGACTGGTGGGAGATGGGGGAGAAAGGGCTGCATGAAACACTGGGAGAAAAAATACACTCAATATCCTAACATGAGTGTATTAACATAGGGACTTAAACATCACCAGCCTGTAACAAATCCATGAAACTGAGCATTTACATAGCCACTAGGATCATCCAGCTTGTGAGTTCTAAGAATAAAGACTTAAACAGTTTCACTGCCAAATGCCAGGCTCTTCATTTATATAGCAAATTACAGTTTGAAAAGCACTTTACATATAAAAACTCACTGGGTCCTCAAGACCACCCAGAGAGGACTGTAAAGTGCACTCCACTTTATACATACCATATTGAAGTTTAGAGAGGTTAAAGGCCTGCCAGAAACTAATAGATAGTTTTACATTAAATTGTTTACAGTGAGTTCTTAAACTGTAATCCCACTACTCACTCAGCAGCCTCCCATCTTGTCCTACCTCTCTCAAAAGATGACTGAAAATGTTCTGTAGCCACACAATATTATTGTTGCATGAGAATATTCATGGGAAGATGTGTATAAAGTTCTTCAAAGTCAAGCAATGCATCTGTGGGCTGATGTCAGCAGGTTGTGGCTGCTTCCAGGCTGTCTCCAGACTCTCCACTCCCCTCCCTCCCTATACTCCCTCTGCTGCTTTTCTACCCATCCCCCTCACTCCCTGTCAACTTCCTGAATGGCAGGTTCATTCAGAAGACTGTGCAAAGAGGGAAAGAGGTGAGGGAAGAACTCTGTAGCAGCAAGTGAACCTGCTGAAATGCTGCATGGTACATAAATGAAAGATCACCACAAACGGGCCAGGCAGAAAAGATGAGGTGACAGTGAGAGCAACAGGGATTCTACTGAAATTCTGAATCCAAGCATAGGAATTTGGTCCTGTGGAGTGCAATAGGGTTAAAGGACTCAGTGAAAATGAGTACAAGTTTGGATGGTAGCTTCTTCATCAGAAACTTTAGGTAAATTAATTATTTGGCCTCAGTTTACTTACCACCAAGTAAATAGGTTACAGCTAAGATTTCTTTTAACTCTAATATTTGTTAAGATTTTTTTACCTGACACTGTAATTTTATGTTTTTCATTGAGATATAAAATTGTGCCATATGGTTCAGCTGCCATTTGAATCTCAGTGTCAACTTTTGATATTTTGGGGATATAAACTTTTAAAAAATAAGAACAATCTCAACTATGAAAGTTTTATTTTGACGTTAATTTTATTCTAATTTCAATAAAATAAAGAAAGTAACATTGACTTGTTTAATCATAACTGTAACAAATGTTCCATTCATTTATTCATTCAACTAACTGAAAGTACTAGGGGCTGAGTACTTCCTGTGACTTTCCTCACATCAGAGTCTTTCTAGTGGGGGACAGAGGTAGTATAGTGTGGATAAGGTTGTGTGTCATGTTAAAATACAGGTAGACCTAGAAAGGCGGACATAAGGGGCACCTTGCCCAACATTTGCAAGGAGTATGACTAGGAGTCTATATTGATACACAGGAGTAATTCGTACCCTGCTCAGAGAGAACTGGACATAATCAAGGAACCATAAGGAAATAGGAACTTAGTTTACCAAAGGACTGGATTTTTTTTTGTTTGTCTTTATTAATTTTAAATCATAGCTATGTACATTAATGTGATCATGGGTTTGTTTTTAATGTGATCCATTGGTTTTATAAATAGTTTGACACATTTTCATCACACTGGTTAATATGGCCTTCCTGGCATTTTCTTAGTTATTGTGTTAAGACAGTTATATTCTACATTTACTAAGTTTCACATGTACCCTTGTAAGATGCACCACGGGTGTAATCCCACCTATCACCCTCCCTCCACCCATCCTTCCCCCTACCTCCCCTCCCCAATGGCTTTCCCCATTCCCCAATTTATTAGGTTATAACTGGGTTATAGCTTTCATATGAAAGCCAAAAATTAGTTTCATAGTAGGGCTGAGTACACTGGATACTTTTTCTTCCATTCTTGAGATACTTTACTAAGAAGAATATGTTCCAGCTCCATCCATGTAAACATGAAAGAGGTAAAGTCTCCATCTTTCTTTAAGGCTGCATAATATTCCATGGTGTACATATACCACAATTTATTAATTCAGCGTGGATCGATGGGCACTTGGGTTTTTTCCATGACTTAGCAATTGTGAATTGGGCTGCAATAAACATTCTGGTGCAAATATCTTTGTTGTAATGTGATTTTTGGTCTTCTGGGTATATACCTAGCAGAGGAATTATAGGATTGAATGGCAGGTCTATTTTTAGAACTGTCAGTGTTCTCCAGACATCTTTCCAAAAGGAATGTATTAATTGGCACTCCCACCAGCAGTGTAGAAGTGTTCCCTTTTCTCCACATCCACGCCAACATCTCTGGTCTTGGGATTTTGTGATATGGGCTAATCTTACTGGAGTTAGATGGTTTTTATCTCAAGATAGTTTTGATTTGCATTTTTCTGATGATTAAAGATGATGAGCATTTTTTCATATGTCTGTAGGCCATGCACCTGTCTTCTTCAGAGAAGTTTCTCTTCAAGTCCTCGAATAGCCAGGACAGTACTCAGAAATAAAAAGAAAGCAGGAGAAATTATGCTACCAGACCTCAGACTATACTGTAAATCAATAATCATCAAAACAGCATGGTACTGGCACAAAAACAGAGAAGTAGGTGTCTGGAACAGAGAACCAAGAGATGAATCCAGCTACTTACCATTATTTGATCTTTGACAAGCCAATTAAAAACATTCAGTGGGGAAAAGATTCCCTATTTAACAAATGGTGCTGGGTGAACTGGCTGGCAAACTGAGGAAGACTGAAGCTGGACCCACACCTTTCACCATTAACTAAGATAGACTCTCACTGGATTAAAGATTTAAACTTAAGACATGAGACTATAAAAATACTGGAAGAGAGTTCAGGGAAAACTCTTGAAGAAATCGCGGTCTGGGTGAGTATTTTATGAAGAGGACCCCTGGGGAATTGAAGCAGCTTCAAAAATACACTACTGGGACCTGATCAAACTAAAAAGCTTCTGCACAGCCAAGAACAAAGTAAGTAAAGCAAGCAGACAGCCCTCAGAATGGGAGAAGATATTTGCAGGTTATGTCTCCAATAAAGGTTTAATAACCAGAATTCACAGAGAACTCAAATGTATAAGCAAGAGAAGAACAAGTGATCCCATCGCAGGCAGGACTGGATATTTTGACGACTAAGTCATGAAAGAATCTCGTGCACTGCTTGTAAATGAGCCCAAATACAGAAAAACACATTCCTTCACTATTTGTTATTCTTGGAAGGTTTCCAAGAGAGGTGAATCTAAATGTCAATACCTAATGCTTATTATATCCCAACTTGCTCTGGGAAGCAAACATGCCTAAAATCACAGAAAATTAGAAATGGAAAGAATCTTAAAAATAAGTTGGTCCAGCCCATTCCCTCAGAGAGGTAAATTGACTGCTACTAGATCTCACAGCAGCAGAACCAAATCTGGGCTTCCATTTCAGTGATTTTTTAGTTTTTCTGCTGAACTTCCCCGTACTCAAGACAGGCTTTTTACAGAAATTCCAAGGAAAGAAGTCAAGAATTCTTAGTCATCCCATGAATCAATACCAATCATTTGGGAAGCCTGCAAGACCTGGGGGTTAACCATGACGATATGCCAGCTGTGCTGCCTGACACACCATTATGTGCTGCATGAGGACACAGTGGTCAAGAAGGAACTGTGTATGCAACAGTGCCCCCATTACAATAATAATTGAGCTGAAAAATCCCTGTCACCTAATGGTATCACAGTGCAATACATTATCCACGTGTTGTGATGCTCCTGTTGTAAACACTCCTACTGTGCTGCCAGTCATATAAAAGTATAGCAAGACATTATGATGTGCAATCCATAATACTTTATAATGATAATAAATTACTTTGTTAATGGGTATATGTATTTATTACAGCATGCATTTTAAAGTGTACTCCTTCTACTTATAAAATTAAAAGTTAACTGTAAAACAGGCTCAGGCAGGTCCTTCAGGAGGTATTTCAGAAGAAAGCACTGTGATCACAGGAGCTTTATGTGGGAGAAGATGTGGAGGTGGAAGACAGTGATATTGACCATACTGACCCTATGTAGGCCCACACTAATGAAATCTGGTTTTTAATTTTAATAAAAATTAAAAATTTTAATTTTTTAAATTAAAGAAGGGAGTGGGTGTGGGATAGGAAAAGAAGAAAAAAGTAGACAAGAAAACAAAATAGTGACTAATTCTTATATAAATTGGATTTAATTTTGACCAAAGTACATTACTTAGACATTAATTTTTAATTCAACTTATTAATATGTTGTTTGGGATATTGCATCTTCACTTTATAAGTGAAATAAGCTTGTAATTTCCCCTTTATAATAATCTATTCTCTCAAAATTTAATATTAAATGTGCCCAGATCAAATAGAATGATTTTGAAGCATTTCTTCTTTTTCTATTGTCTATAAGATTTGAAATGATCTGTTTTTTGAAATTATCTTTTACTTTTATTTATAAATATTAGTTGTCTTATTTTTAGAGACTTAAAAAAAATAATAAGAAGTTAACTGATGACTCCATTCTGAATCTCAGAGTCAAAACATTCTATAATAGATACTCTTATTTGAAAATGCGAATGTTACTTTCTTTGCATTATTATTATGATTAATTTTATTGCTTAATATTTTGATGCAGCAATTCTCTGATTTCTTTTCTGCATGTATTTATGTTCGTTCATTCTTTATGAGGTTTTTGTTTCTCATCCTCATCTTAAACATTGTTATTGTTATTAAAATTTAAGCCTCTTTAATTTTGTGAAGGCAAAAAATGGAAACCTGATAAATACATGTATATGTAAAAATAAAAAAAATGTTTTTTAATTAAAAATTTAAAAAGTAGATAAAAGCTTATAGAATAAGGATCTAAAGCAGTGGTTCTCAACCTTCCTAATGTCACAATGTATTTTCATTATTAAAAAGGCATAGGATAATATTTAGAAATAAACTTATCCTACATCAAGCACACAAAGTGAACTCAGTGTGAGTTTAAAATGGCTTGCTTTTTTTCCAGAGGCTTAAGGGACCTGGGCCACCATGGGACACACACAGAGTTGGCTTCCCTGGAGTTATAAATTCCATAAGCCATTTCTCTGAAACTGTACACCCCGTGAAGCCTGAGATCAAAGGGCATGCTGCCCTTCCTCAGAGATACGGGCCAGGGAGTTGACATATGTTGACAACATATTGTCAGAGGTCTATAGGTGCTCTGTCCTGAGGAAAAGATACAGTCATTACTTCATACTGAGTAAACTGAGTGAATGCTTAAAGATATTCTTCCATTAACTCTGTTCCCCTGTGGCTACTTTCTTCTTTATGATTTTGTTTACACACCTGCCCAGAGATTGGTCAGTGTCTAGAAGAAGATATTTACTACAAAAGTGATTGTGTTGATGTGGTAACAAGATATTTCCTTTTTAGTTGATTTCAGATAGGTAAATTGAGGTAATGGTGAAACTAATAGATAATAGATTAAGTGTGTACGTGACTAAAAAGGTATAAAATCAAACCCCTAAATAAAGATCTTCACTACATGCCATCTCATCTCATGTAGTCTGTTTCTTGACTTAATAATTACAGGAGTGAGTTTACACCCACAACAAAGCTGCTGTTCATTTACGTCTCTGGTCATGCAACATATTGGCGTAGTCGGCAGGATAGCGAGATCATGAAGGAGGAGAAATACTTTCTGAACACTGGGCTGGAGGACAGCCGCCTCTGCCAGGATGCCTCGGAGAGATCTTCGCTGAAGCCGTTTGAGGTAAGCTTGAGAACCCTGTAACTGGGACAGTGCAATTGCCACGCAGAGTACGTAGGACGTCTCTAGCATAACAAGAAACATGGGAGGAAATAATATGAGTCTTCAGTTCTCTTCCTCTTTGAAGGACCAGTATATTGCTATTTTAAAAACTCTGATTTCTACCACTAAAATTCTGGTAAAAACCAGTAACTTGAGGGAACTTTTCCGTGTGGTTGTTAAGCATTGCCGCTGGTTTACGCCTGACCAGAAAGTCCAGCTTAATTTAAAAGTCTGGAAGAAAGTGGGTTGGACTCTGTGTCGTGCCCACCAAAAAGGCAATTTTATAAGCAGGAAAATATGGGCAACCTACCAACTGGTTCATATCGTGTGGAACCGTTTCAGACATGTTCTAAGCAAAATTCTGAGACTGAGGATATTGGCACTGATGAGTTGCCACCCCCACCTCCTTTGCCTGAGCTGAGTCAGTTAAACCAGCCAGAGCAGGCTGCGGAAAGTCTCAGAGAATTGGAACATCAATATGATATGCCATATTCCCATTCTGAGCCCCAGCTTAATAAGCCTCCAAAGAAATATGTGGGTGACTTAATTAATCTAGAGAGTGACACAGAGAGCTGTCCAGAATTAGTGGAAATGGCTGACCAATCAGCTCAAAAAGAGTCTGAGTTTGAACATCTTAAAAAGGTTATGGCTGAAAATTTTCAAACCATGAATCAAAGAATTGCCTTCTTGCCGCGCCCACGGCATTACCGCCAAAGCGAGGCGGCGCTGACTGCGTTTAGAACGCCGGTAAGGAGGCTTGTGCTCCACGGAGCTTCGCCCCCAGCGACCCCTGCACAAACGGCATCAGAAACGGTGCTCTACATGCCAAGTCACCCGCAGGAGCTTGAACGACCATGGCAATCTTTAAAATTTATCACTTTATTTTTCTTTAACATAGGTCTGTGTGTTCTGATACTAATCACAATGTGCTTTCTCAAGACTAAACCCATTGCACTGCAGGATAAAATAAGACACGAGCTTGCTAGACTCAATACCGCCTATAAGTCAGGCACTAAAACATTTAAGTAATAAATACCTTCACAGTAAATACCAATAATTTCAAACAATGTATAAATGTTTTATTAAAAGAAGAATCATTTATAACTAGAATAAACAATAATCCTATACAAATCAAAATAATACAATCACGCAAAGGCAGGGAAAGCAGAATAAACAGAGAAGTAAAAAATTATGCCAGCCTTCCCTTTGTCTTAAACAGTTAGCAAGAAAATGCAAACCTTGTTATCTCTGGAAAGAGGAAGAAGCAAACAACTTCACAACCATGCTGAAACCAGCTCTTTTATAGTGAGTTAAACTTTGTACTGTTTAGTCTAAACATGCTTTTAACTGTTATCAACAAAAGGCAGAGCAATTGAATTGTTGTTGAAAATGTCTCAAACAATCAGAACTTACCTAAGCATGAAAAACTACAAACATAAAGAAAAAATCTGTACATCTAAGTAAATGATTATAACTCTCCCACTAACTCAAAATAACTCTTGTGTATGACACCCCCTACCTGTAAGAAAAAGTGTATAAGTACTTGCATGCCTGCACAGTAAAGTTACAGCTGCATACTCCAACCCGTAGTGTATCAAACTGTCATTCCTGCGCCAACCTCTCAACCTTCCTCGCTCCTTCTCCCTACTCTCCCTCGGACTAAAGCCCACCGACTGGGTGGTCCGTGGCAGGTGGCGCCCGAACAGGGACCTGAAGGACAGGTAATTTTCTCTCTTTCCCTTTTCTCTCTTCCAAGGTTGAAGGCGGCTCTTACCAGGGAGCTGCAGACCCGCCGGTAAAGGCTGACCGGTTAAGTGTAAGTAATCGCAGGACTCATGAGACACGCATTGACTAAAGGAGAAAAAATGCTGAGTATTATGTTACAGCGTATGTTGGCTAAAAACGGGTTCAATATGTCCCTCAAGTGGTTGGAGGATCTTATGCATTTTATTAAGCATGTCAGCCCTTGGTTCGTGGAAGAAGGGTCACTGTCTTTGGATGATTGGAAAAGAGTTGGACGGGAAATGCGCCGTTATATGCAGGCGAACGGGGAACATACACTCCCCGCTCAGACTTTTCCCCTATGGTTACAGATTAGAGAGTTATTGACTGACACCACGTCTTTTGAGGCGTTCGTACGTGAAACTGCTTCTGACTCTAAAAGTCAGCCTATATATGAGAATGTTGCAGCAGAAGATGCTATAGAAGGGGAGATGGAACCTCTGTGTGCTACGGCTACGGCCCCCCCGTTACCGGGACCAGAGGGCTCCTTTGATGATAACTGGGATTTGACCGATGAGATGGAAAAACAGAATGAAGAAAAAGATTTCTTTGATCATGATCATAAGCCCCCCATAACGTTTGTGAATACGGCAAAAACACGTCCAACTAAGCGGGTTCCTCGCCCCCCTTTGCCACCCATGGGTTTTCAGGGCGCTATGCGAGAGGCCCACAGACAGGGGGATTGCACTTTTACATTGTCCTGATTTTTGACAGGTGTCAGGGCCAACTTACAATCTGAATTGGCATTCTCGAATGCTAATAGTAATAAAAGCATCTGTCGGGTCTTTTCTTCAGGAACAGACCTTTCAATAGGTGTATGAAGTCTAGTTATAAATTCAGAATATGGTTCATTGTTCGCTTGCATGATTCTTGTAAAAAACATCTTGCATTAATCCCATATTTTTCCTCTAGTTTTTGCCAAGCTCTAATACAAACATCTTTAACCTGCATTAATAAGTCTTGTGTTGATTGCACCTGTTGGTGAATACCAGCCACAGGGCCAGTACCCATTAAAGAGTTAACTGAAGTTCCCTGAGCTCGGTTTTGCAACATTGCCTCTTCCAGCCACCAAGCCTTGAATTGTAAAATTTGACCAGGGCTCAAGGTACTACGAGCTAAAGTTTCCCAGTCAGCAGGAATAAAAATATGATTTGTGCAATATGAATTTAAAATGCCAATCACAAAAGAAGTAGGTCCATAAACATAAACGACATCTTTTATTGTTCTTAAAAAATTTGCTTCTATAGGAGCATGTTGAGCAGCTCCTGATTGATCATTCTCTGTAATTTCCCTGAAAACAGGATATGCTTGTATAACAGGCTCTTTATTACTACCCAATTCTGAAATTTGAACTGAGTTCTCATAAGATATAGCCAATTCAGAAACATCTAAAGGAAAGTGATACCGTGCAGTGAAGCGAGTATCTGGGGGATTAGGCCACACAGGATAGATTCCTGCTGGAGCATTATGATGTAAGGGGCCTTCCCTCCAGATCATAGGACCTGCTAGTGCAGAAGGAGTTAGAGGCTTGTAAGGTGGAAGCACATCTTTACAAGAACCTGCTTTACAGCTTGCTCTAGAGGAGAGTATTTCAGCTTCCTCTTTCCAGAGATAACAAGGTTTGCATTTTCTTGCTAACTGTTTAAGACAAAGGGAAGGCTGGCATAATTTTTTACTTCTCTGTTTACTTCACTGTTTCCATTGAACAATATCTCTGCACTTCTAGGGATACTGGCTCTGGAACATTTCAGGCAAAGCTTAATGCTGCAGCCTTAGCAGAGACACTTAATGGGACAAAAAAGAAAACAAAATGTTTTAATTGTGAAAAAATGGAGCATCTGCGTTCTGAATATTGCAAAGCTAAAACTGAAAGTACTCCGGCTTCTGTAGTTCAAGATATCAAGTTGCAAGCATCTGGCCTATGCTGCCGCTGCAGAAAAGGCAAACATTGAACTAATGAATGTAGATCTGTTAAGGATAAAGACGGCAAATTCCTGCTGCCCAAGGTAGAATCCGCAACCACTTAAACCTAAAGAAGAGAGAATTAAGCTTGTTAGTTATACTTCTAAGGTCACCGGCCCTCCTATTTGTTTTGGTCAACAATATCAGTGTTTAAATATGACTGTACAGTACTGGCTAAGTCATTATGACTGGCCAGCTTCTGGGAATAACATTATGACTGGCCAGCTTCTTGGAATAACATCAAACGTGAGATGTTTATGCTAAGTGCTAATTCCATCTCTCGTTTTATCCCAGGTTTTACTCCTATAGATGAGAAAGCTCCTTCTTGTAAAGAGCACAGTTTTACATTACAAAAGGAATGGGTGCATTGGACTCGATGTAAAGGAGATCAAACTTTTTTCTTAACTAATACTTCTAAAGGTCCTATAATGGACTGGAGTCCAAAGGCAACTTTACTTGACCGTAATAAAAGACCTATTAACATTGAATTGCCAAGAGATGAGATTACCTATCCTATAAATAAAAATAAAATTAATATTAATATGATAACACCTATGAGTTGGACAGATGTTGGGTTTGCACCCCCTGCACCTGGAATTTATGGCTTTCCTAAACATAATCATTTGTGGAAAGTACCAGCAGCCCTAAAACCTATGAAGGGTTGGACTGGTAGATTGCTTTATCATCAAACCACCACACCCCATACTTATGGTATGGAATTTACTGTCCATAATGAGAAATACATTCAAGCTTTTGTTCAATTGCGCTTTATGTGGCTTAAGGGCAACATAAAGTAGAATGAAAAAACAGGAGAATTGTTTTGTCCTGTGTGTCAACTGTTTACTTGTATTAATAGTTCTCTAAGTTTTGATCCTCAAAAGGAACAGCTGTATTTGTTGAGAGCCAGGACAGGTGTGTGGATGCCAGTGAATTTAACCAGACCATGGCAAGAATCTCCTATCCTGACAGTCCTTCAACTTCTGATTGATCGGATCTTGAAAAGAATGAAGAGATTTATTGGACTTTTAATTGCTGCCATTTTAGGAATTATTGCAGTGACTGCTTCTGCTGCCACCTCTGGGGTGGCTTTAATTCAAGGAATAAGAACCCATAATTTTGTGGCTGATTAGCATAAAGACTCTGAACAATTATGGACTGCCCAAAAACAAATTGACACTGAATTATATAATGAAATTGCTGATTTAGAACAAGCTGTTGTTATGTTGGGGGATGAATTAGTTAGCCTAAAGAAATAAATGAAGTTAAAATGTGATTGGAATGTAACTACTTTTTGTATAACCCCTGTTAAATATAATGAGAGTAAATTTCCTTGGGAGAAGGTTAAAAACAATTTGTTAAACCATGATAATTTGACTAAGGAAATTGGAAATTTACAACATGATGTATATTCCACTTTTGAAAATAAGTTACAAAAAAATAGATGGAGATCAGATTTTACAAGGCATAGCTGATGGAATTGAACAAATGAATCCTATTCCAAAAATACAAGGACTTATAGGAAGTTCAGTAGGATCATTAACATTATTTTTAATTATTGGATTCATTTTATATTTAATTTGTAAGAAAATGAAGCATGTCCAAAGTGAAAATGAATGTTATGCGCAGGTGTTTGCTTTAATGATGACAGATACGAATAATATTTGCCAAAAAAGGGGGGGTACTGTAGGATAATATTTAGAAATAAACATATCCTACATCAAGCACACAAAGTGAACTCAGTGTGAGTTTAAAATGGCTTGCTTTTTTTCCAGAGGCTTAAGGGACCTGGGCCACCATGGGACACACACAGAGTTGGCTTCCCTGGAGTTATAAATTCCATAAGCCATTTCTCTGAAACTGTACACCCCATGAAGCCTGAGATCAAGGGGCATGCTGCCCTTCCTCAGAGATACGGGCCAGGGAGTTGACATATGTTAACAACATATTGTCAGAGATCTATAGGTGCTCTGCCCTGAGGAAAAGACACAATCATTACTTCATACTGAGTAAACTGAGTGAATGCTTAAAGATATTCTTCCATTAACTCTGTTCCCCTGTGGCTACTTTCTTCTTTATGATTTTGTTTACACACCTGCCCAGAGATTAATCGGCATCTAAAAGAAGATGTTTACTACAAAAGTGATTGTGTTGATGTGGTAACAGGATATTTCCTTTTTAGTTGATTTCAGATAGGTAAATTGAGGTAATGGTGAAACTAATAGATAATAGATTAAGTGTATACATAACTAAAAAGGTATAAAATCAAACCCCTAAATAAATATCTTCACTACATGCCATCTCATCTTGTGTAGTCTGTTTCTTGACTTAATAATTATAGGAGTGAGTTTAGACCCACGGCAAAACTACTGTTCGCTTGCGTCTCCGGTCATGCAACAAAAGGGGTCATGACCCACAGGTTGAGAACCATTGATCTAAAGAAAGAAAATCAGATGCTAAAACAGAGAAAGACAATGTGAGGGAAACCTCCAAAGTGGCCAGAGGTGAAGCAAGAGGCTAAGACCTGCACTCTGAAGCAGCATCAAACTGGGATCTCTGTTTCCGCCAAGATGATACAAGAAGAGGGTAAAGGGATTCAGTGAAAACAAAAAATGATTTCTCAGGACCATCTGAATGATGCTTTAACTTCAAGAAGAGAGAAGGATTGACCATGAGAACATGGACAAAGCCTGTCCCCAAACACCTGGCAGCCTGTGAGAATCAGGTTTGAAATTTCATTCTTATGTTATCCATCTTCAGAAGACTTACAACTTGGAGTCGTCCTAAACTGCCAATATTGTCCTAAACTGCCACTCACATTTGATGTGCCACCCAACAGAACTGTGGATGGCAAAGAAGCAAAGACTGTGGTTGTTAAAACAAGTGGACAAGAGAAAACATATATCACTGTTTTCAAGCCCATAATGTGGATGGGACACAGCTACCACCTGTGATCATCTTTAAAAGAAAAATATTTCTGAAAGAAAAGATTCCAAGTGAAGTTATCGGTGCATGAAGAAGAATGGATGAAGGAAGAAAGCACAAAAATCTGGTTTGACAAAGTGTGGTCCTGAAGGCCCGGAGGATTACTTAAAATAAAGAAAAGAAAGAAAGAAAAAGAAAATTAAAAAAAAAAAAAGCCTTGTTTGTTTTTTGATTACTTCAAAGCCCATGTTACAAAAAGTACAACTGCCACAGCATACCTGAAAACCAAACCTGCTGTGATACCTGGTGAACTAACCAGCCAACTGCAACAGCTTAATGTGTGACTAAACAAGCTCTTTAAGGCCTCAGTGAAGAGACCGTCAATGTCGTGGATGCAGGCAGCTGGTAATGATTTAATACCTACAGGCAAAATCAAGAAAGCATCCATTGCCCAGGTTTGTGACTGAACCCTAAAATCATGGAACAGTGTCAAAGAAGAAAGTGGTTGTAAAATTGTTTAAAAAATGCAGCACCAGCCATGCTACAGATGGAACAGAGGATGATGAAATTTACCAAGATGAGGAAAGTGACGCTTCAGAAGACACCAGTAATGTAGAAACTTAAGAAGAATGATATTTCTGATGTTGACAGTGACAAAGAGCTCTTGGCCTTCTATGATGTATAAATATCACAAGTTTGTTACTGGTGGATAAAATTTCTTGTACCTATCTGTTCTTGTGTTTTATAATTACTTGTCACAGAAAATTTCTTGTGCCATAATATGTTTTATAAAATGCTAAAATTTGGACCTGGTATGGTGGCTCATGCCTATAATCCTAGCATTCTGAGAGGCCAAGGCAGGTGGACTGCTTGAACTCACAACTTCAAGAATAGTTTGAGAAAAAGTGAGACCCTACCTCTACTAAAATAGAAAAACTGAGGCAAGAGGATTGATCGCTTGAGCCCAAATGTTGGAGGTTGCTTGAGCTATGACACCAGGGCAACAGCTTGAGACTGTCTGAAATTAAATAAATAAATAAATAAAAAACTAAAAATGCTAAAATTTCTTAATAATCAAAAAAAAAAAAAAAAGTAGTACCTAGGCACCAAGACAGAAGGTTGAAGAATGCACATCAACCCTGCTGAGGTGAGCTGCAACCCCAAGGATACGAACAAAAGGTACAAAATCCATCACCAAGCCGATGGGAGTCCCTCCCCCATGAGAAAGGCTCAGAGTGCCCACAAACAAATGAGCAGAGTTCAAAGGTCCTCCCACTTCACTCCATGGGAGAGACCCTCTAAAAACTGGACCTACCTCCCCTACTAGGGTGCCATGGCGTACTCCTGCCAGGCATAAAACTGTATAAAACTGTATATATTCTCTACCTGCAACTCGGAGTTCCCAGCACTCCCCTCCACTCTCACCCTGAGGTCTGGAGGCCTGTCCCCCAAGAACCCAGATTCTTGGGTGATTTCTCGAGGGGTGTGGACAGGGCCTAAACTGCAGCTGGTCAGTGCTGACTCTGGGGCATGGGAGTGAGGAGAGGACAGTTGGCTGAGATGGAACCACACCAGAGCGGCGGTGCGCCAAGGTGCTGAGAAGCAGCCGTCTTTTAGCAACAATAGGGCTCACTCCCGGATATTCTGAAGCCACACTCCCGTCTCCCTGGGCAACCAGAGGAGGCTGGGCATCTACTCAGGTGGCAACCACCATGGAACAGATCTGGGACAGAAACACAGGCTCGGTGCATAAAGGGTTTGCCTAAAGTGGTACCAGCCTGGGTGGAGCACAGGGACTAGAAATGCAGAAACAAACCTGGGAAGTTCCCAGGGTGGGGCTGACCCAGAGGACCACTTTACTGAGCCTAAGACACACCCTACCCTCAGGGGATTGTCAGCCTATAGACAAAAGAAGACAGGAGGCTAGAACTGACAGGTAACCGAATACAAACCTGCAGGAGCAAAGACAGGGCCTCAGGAGCAGGCTCTGGGAACTCAAAACAGTTTCTCTTCTGCAGGGGAATTTAGCAGGAACAGAAACAAATTCCCACAAAGTTGTTCTGTTCTGTTTGGTCAGTAACATCAATCAGGGGCGGGGCTGGAACTGAGTGAACACCCCCCAGCCTCCATCGAGCACCCAGGGTTGTCAGGCCTCACCTCCCCCTGCTAGATAGAGTCAGAGTGCAGTGGCCTGGCTGAGCAGAAATAGATTTCCTTGTGATTTAGGCAAGTGCAAACCCCTAGAGTATCTATTCACTACAGGCAACTGGGTCAAAGCCCTGCAGGACTATCAGTGACTGGGTGTGACAGAGGTGCAAGGTGGGGAAGGAGGCATCAACCTTCCCAGACTGATCTGTTTGCTGGGTGGGTCCTCCTGATTCTAAGGAGCACTGGAGCAAGCCATATCAGAGTAGTCACCAGACCCCTGTGATCCAGTTGCCAGAGACCTTTTAAACTCTCCCACCTGATACAGGTGATGACTGAGACAATTGATTTGGACCTTTTGAACTGAGCCAATCACCCAAGGACTATTCAGGTGGTGCCCTGGGTGTGTGGTTATAGGAAGCATGGTGGCCTCGTGGTACTCAGATTCCTTACCTGGCTTCCCTGGGCTCCAAAGGTGAATGTTCAGTTGAACAGAGGAAGCTGTGTGTGCCACCTGTTATGACTCAGTGTAAAAACTCATATAGCATAACTTCCACCATACTCCATTGGTTGAGTCAGTCCCAAGCCTACCCAGATGCCAGGGAAAAGTGTAAAGACACTGTTCCTCAGTGGAAAATTGTGGCCATTTCTTAAAACTCATACTGTTACCAAAAACGCGTAGGCAAACTAATCAGAAATTAGTTCCATTTTCAGAAAACAATCACAAAATAAACACAGTTTTAGAAAACTAAAAAAAAAAAAAAAAAAAAAAAAAAAACCTAAATATAAACAAATACAAATTTGAATTAAAAAATTACAATGAAATATTTTTTTCCTGTAAGTTTGGGCCAAAAATATGGGTATGCATTATCCATTGGAGCACATTGTACATGGCAAAATATGATACATAGAATTAAATACACAGCATTGTATTTCACACAATTCATTGAAAACCCCTCCAAAAATTATGTTTCTCTGCATTATGGAGAGTAGGTTCTAACCAGCTAAAGTTTAGGGAACACCAGTGTATGAGTGCATATGTTCAGAGACCTCTTGGCAAAAGGGCGTAGGGTCACCAGGTTGCACTGCTCAGAAGCAAAACTCACATGTGTGACCAGCAGTACTGTTACTGCTTGTTATTAAAGATGAAAGAGTATATCAATCTTTCTTATTCCAATAAATACTTTAAAAATAATTATGTAAAATTAGTTACTTCTGAAATTCACAGAGTAAATACAACAATGAAATCTTTAAAATGGTAATTCTCAGCCCTACCCATTTGTTAGAATTATAAAACTGTAAATGAAATTAAAGAAAAAAACTTAACTATATGACAAGATATTCCATGTCCATGGATGGAAAAACTCAGTATTGTCAGTTCTTCCTTACTTGATCTGTAAAACAAATGTAATCCTAATAAAAATTCCAGCAAGTTATTTTGTGGATATTGCCAAACTGATTCTAAATTGTATATGGTGAGGCAAAAGACACAGAAGAGCCAACACAATATTGAAGGAGAAGAAAAAGCTGAATGAGTGACACAACCTAGCTTTGCGAATTATGATAAAGCCATGGTATTCAAGGCAGTGAGGCAATGGTCAAAGAAGAAGATAATAAAACAGAACAAAGAGCACAGAAAGAGCATCATGTGAATATAGTTACTGAAATTTGACAAAGAAAGGCAAATAAAAGAAAAGGCAGTCTTGTTCACTAAATGGTACTGGAAGCTGGGCATGGTTTGCATGCCTGTATCACCAGTTACTTGTGAGGCTGAGGTGGAAGGGTCCCTGGAGCACAGGAGATTGACTGCAGCCTAGTCAACACATCAAGACCCTGTCTCTAAAATAAATTGTTTTAAATAAATAAGGTATTAAAGCAGTCGGACATCCACATGCAAAAAAAAATTAATCTAGACACAAATCTTACACCTTTTATAAAAATGGATTATAGACCTAAATGTAAAGTACAAAACTATAAGATCCCTAGAAGATGAAAGGGGAGAAAATCTAGATGACCTAGAATTTGGCAAAGATTTTTCACAACAATGAAATTATCTACGAAAGAAATAATTGAATTTCATTAAAATGAAAATTTTCTCCCATCCAAGTACTAACCAGGCCCGACCCTGCTTAGCTTCCAAGATCAGACGAGATCGGGCATGTTCAGGGTGGTATGGCTGTAGACTAAAATGAAAATTTTCTATGTGAAAGACACCAGTCAGAGAACAAAAAGAGAAGTCTAAAATTGGGTGGGAGAAAATACTTGCAAAAGATGTATCTGACAAAGAGCTGATACCTGACACAGAAAAAGAACTTATAAAACTCAACAATAAGAAAATAAACTAATTAAAAGTGGATTATTTTCCATCCAGTTACAGTGGCTTATATTTGTAATTCCAGCAATTTTAGAGACTGAGGCCAGGTATTCAAGGCAGCAATGAGATATAATCATCCTACTGCCCTCCAGCCTGGGCAACAGAGTGAGACCCACCTCTAAACACAATTGAAAAGAAAAAAACTAAAAATAGGCCAAATACTTAGATGGACACTTCATCAGTGAAGACATCCAGACAGAAAATAAACATCTAAGATATTCCACATCATAAGTTATCAGCCAAATGCAAATTAAACAACAATGAGATATTATTATGCACCTAGTAGAATGGCCAAAATCTAGAACTGTGACATGCCAAATGCTGATGAGGGTGTATAGCAACAGGAACCCTCATTCATTACTGATGGGGATGCAAAATAGTACAGCCTCTATGGCAGGGAGGTTAGCAGGTTCTTAAAAAACAAAAGGCACTTCTACCATACAATCCAGCAATTGCTCTCTTTAACATCTGCTCTAAAGAGCTAAAAACTTACATCCACACAAAAACCTACCCATGGTTGTCTGTAGCAGCTTTACTGATAGTTGCCAAAACTTGGAAGCGGCCAAGATGTCCTTTTGTAGGTGAATAGATAAATAAACCCTGGTATATTCAGACAATAGAATGTTATTCAATGCTAACAATAAATGAGCTGTCAGGCCATAAAAGGACATGGAAGACACATAAATGAGGGTTGCTAAAGAAAAAGAAACTGATCTAGAAAACTAAATGCTGCATTTTTCTAAGGATAAGAAAAAGGTAAAACTATGGAGATAACAGAAAGATCAGTGGTTGCTAGTGGTTAGGGGAAACAGAAGGATGAATAGGTAGAGCACAGAGGATTTCCAGTATAGTAAAATTGTTCCGTATGATGCTATAATCACGAGTATATGTCATTATAAATTTGTCCAGACTCAGAATATACAGCAAGAGAAAACTCTACTTTAAATTATGGACTTGGGGTGATAATGATGTGTCATTTTAGGTTCATTAACTGTAGGAAATATACAAGTCTATGGAGGATGTCGATAAAGAGGGAGGCTACATAAGTGCAGAGATAGAGAGCTTATGAGATACCTCTGTACCTTTTGCTCAATTTTGCTATAAATCTAAAACTGCTCAAAAAAAAAAAAGCCTTTTAAAAAAGAATATATAAGTACTGATATTTGCTACAACTGGTACAAATATTGAAAACTTTATGCTAACTAATAAAGGCAAATAAAAAAAGACCCCATATTACATAATTCCACTTACTTGAAATGTCTTGAAATGACAAATCTATAAAGACTTAAGTAGATCAATGGTTGCTATGGCCTGGGTTTAAGGAGTACAGGAAAGTGAGTGCTAAGGCTATGGGATTTTGGCTGGGGAGGGAAGATAAAATTGTTCAAAAATTAGTGTTGTCATTCTTCTTAACAAAGTACCACAAAAATTGAGAAGTAAGAATCCAATGTACTCAATTCTAATATGAAGCCAGTAGATGATCTAATACATAATCAGATAATAGAAGAATTCAAATCAATTCAAGGTGGGGTGGGAAAATGAGGGAGCAAGGAGAGGGAGGGAGATGGGGGTTACAGTGTAGGGCACACCTCTGGGGAGGTGGGCCACAAATATAAGAGGGACTTTAATTAACAAATGCAAACCGTGTAACCTATTTCTTTGTACCCTCAATGAACCTGAAACAATTAAAAAAAATTAGTGTTGATACTTGCACACAGTTCTGTGAATAGTAAAAAGCAGTGAATTGTACAGTCTAAAAGGGTGAATGTTATAAGATATAAATTATATGTCAATAAAGTTGTTTAAGAAAAGAAACTCTAAAAATGTTTTGAGAAAGGAAAGGTTAACATTCAATTGTGAAATTGTGTACAGTCAACAATACTTAAATATGATGTTTAGGTAACTTTGAACCTGCTCTGATAGAGATATCCACCATTTACATTCTTTTTTTAAAACCACTTTATTAAGGTATGATTGGTATACAAAGTCTGGAGACAATTTTACAACCATGGAGCCATCATCACAGTCAAGGCTAACCTTATTCATCACCTCTAAACATTTCCTCTTGTCACCTTTATTATTTTTTAATTTTATCTTTATTCATTTAATTTGTTTCTTTTGTGGTCAGAGCATTTAATAGAGGATCTACCCTATTAGCAAATTTGTAAGTATACTATACATTATTGTTAACTATAGGCCCTATGTTGTGCCTATATTCTTATTGTTAAGTTTTATGAGACCTATAGAATGTACTCATCTTACATAAGTGAAATTCTATACTTCTTCAATGACACCTCCCTATTTCCTACTCCCAGCCCTCAGAGACCCCTATTCTGCTCTCTGATTCTATAAGTTTGACTATTTTAGATTCCTCATAAATGTGGAATCATGCAGCATTTGTCTTTCTGTTCCTGGCTTATTTTATTTAACATAGTATCCTGTAGGTCCATTCATGTTGTCACAAACGGTGGAATTTCCTTCTTATATAAGGTTGAATTATGTATATATCACATTTTCTTTATCCATTCATCTGTCTGTAGACATTTAGGTTGCTTCTATATTGTAGCTATTGTGAATAATGCTGCAATGAATATGAGAGTATAGATATCTTTTTGAGATACTGACATCCTGACTTCTATTTCTTTGGGAGAAATAAATCCCAGAATTGGGATTGCTGAATCAGATGGTAATTCTTTTTTTGTGTGTTTTTGAGAAAGAGTCTTATGTCTCCCTCGGTAGAGTGCTATGGCGTCATAGCTCACAGCAACCTCAAAATGTTGGGTTAAAGCTATTCTCTTGCCTCAGCCTCCCAAGTAGCTGGGACTACAGACACCCACCACAATGCCCAGCTGTTTTTTTGGTTGTAGTTGTCATCATTGTTGTTTGGCAGGCCCAGGCTGGGCTCCAACCCACCAGCTCTGGTGCCTATGGCTGGCACCCTAGCCGCTTGAGCTATTGGCACTGATCCTCAGGTGTTAATTCTATTTTTTAATTTTTGAGAAACCATCATACTATTTTCCATAATCATATACATACTCACCAAGAGTGTACAAGAGTTTACATACCCACCAAGATTGTGCAAGAGTTCTCTTTTCTCCACAACCTCCCCAACATTTGCTCTCTTTTGTTTTTTTGATAATAGCCATCTTAACAGGTGTCTGCAGTTTTGATTTCCATTTCCCTGATAATTAGTGATATTGAGTATCTTTGCTTATGCCTGTTGGCCATGTGTATGTCTTCTCTGGTGAAATACCTATTCAAGTCCTTTGCCCATTTTTTAAATTGTATCTTTTGTTTTTCTTACTATTGAGTTATTTGAGCTCCTTATATACGTATTTTGGATATTAACTCCTTATTAACTCCTTAACCTAGTATTTTCTCCTATTCCATAGGTTGCTTTTTCTTTTTGTTGATTGTTTCCTTTGCTGTACAGTACCTTTCTAGTTTAATGAAGTCACACTTGTCCTTTTTGCCTTTGCTACTTGTGCTTTTAGTGTCATATCAAGAAATTAGGCCTATGCTCGCTTTGGCAGCACATATACTAAGAAATTAGGCCAAGTTCAATGTCTTGAAGCTTTTATCTATGTTTTCTTTTAAGAGTTTTGTTTCCGGTCTTACATTTAAGTCTTTAAGATATTTTGGGTTAATTTTTGTACATAATATGAAATGAGTCCAATTTTATTCTTCTGCATGTGGCTATCTACTTTTCAGAGTACCATCTATTAAAGAGACTATTTATTCCCCATCCTGTATTCTTGGACCATCATCAAAGATTATTTGACTGTTTATGTGTTGGTTTATTTCTGGGGTCTCTGTTTTCTTTTGTTTGTCTACATGTCTGGTTTTATACCAGTACAATACTATATTTATTACTGTAGCTCTGTATTATACAGTCAGAAAGTGTGTTACCTCCAGCTTGGTTCTCCTTTCTCCAAATTGTATTGGCTATTCAGGCTCTTCTGTGGTTCCAAATACATTTTAGAAAAAAAAAAATATATATATATTTATAAAAAATGCCATCACAATTTTGATAGGGATTGCATGAAATCTGAAGAGTTTGCATAGTATGGACATTTTAAGAATATTAATTATTCCACCCATGAAAATAATGTCCTTCCATTTATTTATGTTTTTTATTTTCTTAAACAATGTTTTATAATTTTAAATATAAAGGCCTTTTATCCATGGTTACGTATATTCCTAAGTATTTTACTTTTTTAATGCTAATGTAAATGAGACTTTTTTCTTAATTTATTTTTCTGATACTGCTAGTGTATCAACATGCCACTGATATTTTTGTTTTTAATTTTGTATTATGAAATGTTACTAAATTTATTTATTAATTTTTTTATTATTTTAGAAAAGTATGAGAGTATAAATGTTTAGTTACATGAATTGCTTTCATACAGTTTGAATCAAGTTATAAGTGTACCTTTCACCCAAATAGTGTACAATGTATCCATTAGGTTTAAATTACCTCTTCCCTCTGGCCCCTTCCCTCCTGCTTGCTTTCCATTGAGATTTACTACCTAATGTTCAGGTGGGTGTTGACAGATTAGTTGCAAGTTTTTTTTTTTTTTAGTTTGTTTCTGATTATTTCCAGTTTAATAGTGAGTATATGTGATGATTCTTTTTTCATTCTTGCAAAATTTCACTTAGAAGAATGGTCTCCAGTTTCATTCAAGTTGTTGCAAAATGTATTAGTTCAACATTTTTTATGGCAGAGTTGTATTCCATGGTATACATATAGCACATTTTATTAATCCACTCATGTATTGATGAGTACTTTGGGTTGGCTCCACACCTTTGCAATTGTGAATTGTGTAGTAGTAAATATTCGAGAACATGTGTCTTTTTAATAAAATGCCTCTTTTTCCTTCAGTAGATACCCAATAATGGGATTAGGTATCTGATAGTCAAATAGTAGGTCTATATTTAAATCTTTGAATCTCCATAATACTTTCCATAGAGGCTGCACTAGTTTGCAGTCCCTCCTACAGTGTATAAGTGTTCCTTTCTCTCTGTATCCATGGCAGAAGCTATTTTTGGGGGGATTTTCAGATAAAAGCCATTCTCACTGGAGTTTGGTAATACCTTATTGTGGTTTTGACTTTCATTTCCCTGATGATTAGAGACACTGAACATTTTTCCGTATGTTTACTGGCCATTAGTCTATCTTCTTTTGAAAAGCTTCCATTCGCATCTTTTGACCACTTTTTTATGGGGTTGTTTGTTTTTCCTCATTGATTTACTTGAGTTCTTTGTAGTTTCTGGTTATCAGTCCTTAATCAGATATATACCAAGCAAATATGTTTTTCCATTCTGTAGATTGTCCATTTGCTCTATAGATTGTTTCCTTCGCTGTGCAGTAGCTTTTCAATTTAATCAGGTCCCAGTTGTTAATTTTTGTTGTTGCTATGATTGCCTTTGGGGTCTTCTTCATAAATTCTTTACCTAGGACAGTGTCCATAGGAGTTTTTCCCACATTTTCTTCTATAATGCTTATAGTTCTGTGCCTTATGCTTAAGTCTGTTAATCCATCATGAATTGTGAGTGGTGAGAGCTGCAGCTCCTATTTCAATTTTGCATATATGGCTACCCAATTTTTCCAGCACAATTTATTGACTAGAAATTCCTTTCCACAGTGTATGTATATATTGCTGTCTGCTTTGTCAATGATCAGCTGGCAATATGAGAATGGTTTTATATCTGGGTTTTCTATTCTGATCCATTGGTCTATGTCTCTGTTCTTATGTCAGTACCTTGTAGTATAACTTGAAGTTCTAATTTATCCTTTTTGCTTAAGCTCGTTTTGGCTATTTCAGTTCTTTTTGGTTCCATACAAACTGTAAAAAAAATTTTTGGGGATTCATTGAGGGCACAATAAGCCAGGTTACAATGATTGCATTTGTTAGGTGAAGTGCCTCTTGCTATCGTGTCTTGCCCCCCAAAAGGTGTGGCACACACCAAGGCCCCACCCCCCTCCCTCCTTCCCTCTCTCTGCTCTTTCTTTCTCCACCCCTCCCTCCTTCTTTCTCTCTCTGCTCTCTCCTCCCACCACCCCCATCATGACCTTAATTGTCATTAATTGTCCTGATATCAAAATTGAGTACATAGGATTCATGCTTCTCCATTCTTGTGATGCTTTACTAAGAATAATGTCTTCCACTTCCATCCAGGTTAATACGAAGGATGTAAAGTCTCCATTTTTTTAAATGGCTGAATAGTATTCCATGGTATAAATACACCACAGCTTGTTAATCCATTCCTGGGTTGGTGGGCATTTAGGCTGTTTCCACATTTTGGCGATTGTAAATTGAACTGCAATGAACAGTCTAGTACAAGTGTCCTTATGATAAAAAGATTTTTTTTTCCTTCTGGGTAGATGCCCAGTAACAGGAATGCAGGATCAAATGGGAGGTCTAGCTTGAGTGCTTTGAGGTTTCTCCATACCTCCTTCCAGAAAGGTTGTCATAGTTTGCAGTCCCACTAGCAGTGTAAAAGTGTTCCCTTCTCTCCACATCCACGCCAGCATCTGCAGTTTTGAGATTTTTTGATGTGGTCCATTCTCGCTGGGGTTAGATGGTATCTCAGGGTGGTTTTGATTTTCATTTCTCTAATATATAGAGAAATGAAATATATAGGGATGATGAACATTTTTTCATACGTTTGTTAGCCATTCGTCTGTCTTCTTTAGAGAAGGTTCTATTCATGTCTCTTGCCCATTGATATATGAGATTGTTGGCTTTTTTGATGTGGATTAATTTGAGTTCTCCATAAATTCTAGTTATCAAGCTTTTGTCTGATTCAAATTATTCAAATATCCTTTCCCATTGTGTAGGTTGTCTCTTTGTTTTGGTTGTTGTCTCCTTAGCTGTACAGAAGCTTTTCAGTTTAATGAAGTCCCATTTGTTTATTTTTGTTGTTGTTGCAATTGCCATGGGAGTCTTCTTCATGAAGTCTTTCCCCAGACCAATATCTTCCAGTGTGTTTCCTATGCTTTCTTTGAGGATTTTTATTGTTTCATGCCTTAAATTTAAGTTCTTTATCCAGCTTGAATCAATTTTTGTGAGTGGGAAAAGGTGTGGGTCCAGTTTCAATCTTTTACCTGTAGATATCCAGTTCTCCCAACACCATTTACTGAATAGGGAGGCTTTCCTCCAAGATATGTTCTTATTTGGTTTATCAAAGATTAGGTGGTTGTAAGATATTAGTTTCATTTCCTGGTTTTCTATTCGATTCCAAGTGTCTATGTCTCTATTTTTATGCCAGTACCATGCTATGACCACTATGGCTTTGTAGTACAGACTAAAATCTGGTATGGTAATGCCCCCAGCTTTATTTTTATTACTAAGAACTGCCTTAGCTATATGGGTTTTTTTCTGGTTTCAAATAAAACGCAGAATCATTTTTTCCAAATCTTGAAAGTGCGATGTTGGTATTTTAATAGGAATGGCATTGAATAGTAGGTTTCATCCCAGGGATGCAAGGCTGGTTTAACATACGCAAGTCCATAAATATTATCCACTGTATTAACAGAGGCAAAAATAAAGATCATATGATCCTCTCAATAGATGCAGAAAAAGCATTCGATAAAATCCAGCATCCTTTTCTAATTAGAACACTGAAGAGTATAGGCATAGGTGGCACATTTCTGAAACTGATTGAAGCTATCTATGACAAACCCACAGCCAATATTTTACTGAATGGAGTAAAACTGAAAGCTTTTCCTCTTAGAACTGGAACCAGACAAGGTTGTCCTCTGTCACCTTTACTATTCAACATAGTGCTGAAAGTTCTAGCCAATACAATTAGGCAAGACAAGGAAATAAAGGGAATCCAAATGGGAGCAGAGGAGGTCAAACTCTCCCTCTTTGCTGACGACATGATCTTTTACTTAGGCAATCCCAAAGACTCAACCACAAGACTCCTAGAAGTCATCAAAAAATACAGTAATGTTTTAGGATATAAAATCAATGTCCACAAGTCAGTAGCTTTTGTATACGCCAATAACAGTCAAGATGAGAAGCTAATTAAGGACACAACTCCCTTCACCATAGTTTCAAAGAAAATGAAATACCTAGGAATATACCTAATGAAGGAGGTGAAGGACCTCTATAAAGAAAATTATGAAATCCTCAGAAAGGAAATAGCAGAGGATATTAACAAATGGAAGAACATACCATGCTCCTGGATGGGAAGAATCAACATTGCTAAAATGTCTATACTTCTCAAAGCAATCTACCTATTCAAAACTTTTTTTTAATATGCAGAAAATTATGTTGGTATTTTAATGGAGATTGCATTGAATTTATAAATCACTTTGGGTAGTGTAGCCATTTCAACAATTTGATTTTGCTGATCCATGAGTATGATATATTTTTCCATCTGTTTATATCCTCTGCCAGTTCTTAGGGTAAATGCTTTCAACTTTTCTGTATTTGGTACGATGTTGGCTGTGGGTTTGTCATATATATCTTTTATAATTTTGGGATATGTTTTTGTTGAAGATTTTTTCATGAAAGGGTGCTGGATTATGTCAAATGCTTTTCTCCTGGAGAAGCTATGCACAAATACCAGCACCTAGTCTACTCTTGAAAGAAATTTTGTAACTCTTTTTCTGGAATGACCATCAGAGCTGTCACCATGTGGCACACAAATACACACAACAATATCAATGAATGCCACTCAGCAAGTCATTGCCACACATTGACACAAGCACACATGGATATACCAAGGTTACAAAACTTTACTAAGTTGTTTATACTATGCAGCCATTGTAAACACACAGTGGCAAGTTTGCAAACTTAATTATTGGACCTAGTAATATGACAGCTCTAATGGTCATTCCAGAAAAAGAGTTCCAAAATTGCTTTAAAGAGTGGACTAGGAAATGGCACTGGTGTATGTATAGCTTCCCAAAGGGAGTACTTGAAATGTGACTTCAGTGATATTCAGCAATGAGGTATGTAACACTTTTTCTTGGATAAGTTCACAAACTTATTGTCAAATCTTCAATATACCCTATATATGCTTTTCTTATGCCCCACAAATTTTTTTGTTATTTTTGTTTCAAGATATTCCAATTTTCTTTTTGAGTTTTCTTAACATAGTGATTAAGAGTGTGTTGCTTAATTTCCACATGTTTGTGAATTTTCCCATTTTCTTAGCTTTGTGACCAAGGAAGGGCTAGAAGAAGATGTTCCAGTAGCAATCTGCACATTGATCATCCAGATATTAGTTTTAAGATACTATTCTCCAATAAAAGAAATTAGGACTCCCTGGAAAAATGACTCATTCTAGAACTAAGGCAGGGAAAACACAAATAAACATGGATCATCTTATTGAGGCAGAAAAAAGACAGTGCTAAAAAGAATATGTGCACAGGGCGGCACCTGTGGCTCAAAGGAGTAGGGCGCTGGCCCCATATACTGGAGGTGGCAGGTTCAAACTCCAGCCCCGGCCAAAAAAAAAAAAAAAAAAAAAAGAAAGAAAGAAAAGAAAGAAAGAAAATGTGCACGATTCAAAAATACACAGAACCAACCCGAAAACTTTAAATGAGAAAGATCTGGAACAATTTGAACATATTAAATAAAGATAATATTGAATCATGACCCCCCCCAAATTACATAAACATCCATTTCATATGGGTTTAAACAAATGATTAAACACATAAATAAATTAAAGAAAAGAAACAAATATTCTTTACAAAAGAATTCCAAAGGATAAACAGAGAAGGATTGATGGACAAATAAATAACATCACCATTATACACAGGGATATAGATAGCGTATCCCTTGTCTGAAATGCTTGGGAATAAGTGTTTCAGACTTTGGATTTTATTTTTCTTTTTGTATTTCAGAATATTTTCATTATACTTACGGACTGAGTGTCCCAAATGCAAAAATTCAAAATTCAAAATGCTCCATGAGCATTTCCTTTGAGCTCATATCAATTTTCAAAAAGTTTTAAATTTTAGAGAATTTGGGATTTTCAGAGTTAGAATGCTAACCTATAACTGCTGCAGGCAGTTAAAATTTGTGCGTGGATTTTTGTAATTTTTATAGAGAAAAAAGATATTCACTTAGCCTTAAAGTATTGTACTCAAAATACTTATTAATTACTGTAGTGGTTTTAACATTTGTTCACAAATTTCTAGTACCTTTTCAGTGTAGAAACCTTTGATCGCCAGTGATACGTCATGTGATATTATCAGGGAATAGGTATCTTCCTCCTCCCCATAACCCTAGTTTAATTATGAAAAAACATCACATAAACCCCAGCTGAGGGATATTCTACCAAAACCTGATCAGTACTCTTCAGAAGTGTTAAGGTATCAAAAAACAAAGAGACTGATTACAGGAGTCTATGTGTCAAGATGACCAAATGCAATGTCTGGTGTCCTGGATTTAATTCTGGAGCAGAAAAATAAATTCCGTGGGAAAACTGATCAAATATGAATGAAATGTACAATTCGGATAATATTGTACTGATGCTAACTTAGTTTTAGTAAACATACCATGGTTATATAAGAGAGTAATACATGTGTATTAAAAGTTGGATGAAGGGTTTTCAGTACTTCTCTAAACCATTTGCACAACTCTTTAGCAAATGCAAAAAAAAAAGAAAAAAAACCTGGGTTTGCTCTATATCTTTAACAAATATTAGCTATTACCACAGGTTTCTAAGGTGACACCTCTTCACTTGATTATACAATACACTTTCCTTTTCTCTGAGAACTCCCTCCTTACCCTCCAAGTCCCTTTGGTTATAATGGTGAGATTCCCAGAAATTACTTTAGCAAATACGATACCTACTACATACTGTACTTGCCCTGCCTTGTCATAGGCTATTGGACCAGGAATGGGCCTTTGACTAAAATAAAGCTAATGAACCTTTTCCCCCGGGAATTTCAGATTCTGGGTGCATCTGTTTAATGTCCTGAGGGAAGAATTCTACCTATGAGCTGTTAGAAGATAATTTCTAATATCTGACCTATTAAGCAGAAAAGCTATTCTACAATACGGGAGCAGAATAAAACAGATGTGGCTTAAGAGACACCTAAATTAGTAGAGAGAGGATTTTCTGGGTCACAGTGGAGCTCCAGCCTTTAGTTCCCTCTCGTTTCTGAATCTATCTGCTCACCTAAGATTCCATGACATACCACTAACTCCTCTTCCTCTTTGGCTTCAACTGGATAGATTCGATTTCTGTTAACACAACTTTAAAAAGTGCTAACTAGTACATCCACTTTGTAGTAAATGGCATGCATCTAAACTTCTATTTTCTGTTGTATTTGATTTTTAATAGTCAAGGTAAGTAATTTTTAGTCATACTTGATATAAGCTATCTGGTCAAGTTACCCCTTTCCTTACAAATATATGACACTTTAAATTTGGATCATTTTTTTATTCCATGCTCATTCTATAAAATACCTTCACTCTCTCTTATGGACCAAATTCCAGCTCTATTGACGGGCTTGATTAAAATGCTGTATCCATGCAGTTTGCCCTGCAACCCACCCAAAAAGGAAATGAAAAAAAGAAAATCCCATGTTTCTTTATCTTCATTTTTGTGGTAATTATTCCTTTTTATTTTTATATAATCATGTACATACACTTATCATTTTCCCTCTTAGATATGAAGCTACTTGTTAGATATGAAGCTTCCTGTTCTTATTCAGGCATCATCACCATTCCAAGAAATGTTTATATAATGATGTAAATACATAAATTAATTTTAATTGCTTTCAAAGGATAGAAATGCAAGCTACTAATAATATTCACCTGAATTCTTTTACTGTACTTAATAAGAAAGTTATTTTTTTAAAGTAAAGCTTATTTCTCACACATACTTCTAAAAGAAAATATTGGGGCCAGGAGCAGTGACCTGTAATCCTAGCACTTGGGGAGGCTGAGGCGTGTGAATTGCCTAAGGTCATTGGTTCGAGGCCAGCTTGAGCCAGGGTGAGACCTTATCTCTAAAAACAGCCAGGCATTGTGGCAGGTGCCTGTAGTCCCAGGCTTGTGAGGTTGTGGCAAGAGAATCACTTAAGCCCAAGAGTTTGAGGTTGCTGTGAACTGTGCCACAGCACCCTACCAAGGGTGAAAAACTGAGACTCTGTCAAAAAGAAAAGATGAGAAGATAAGAGAAGAGAAGATTGGAGAGTATCTTTATCATCCTGAGTTATACAAAAAGACTTATGAAAAAGACATAAAAAGTGGGCGGCGCCTGTGGCTCACTCGGTAAGGCGCCAGCCCCATATACCGAGGGTGGCGGGTTCAAACCCTGCCCCAGCCAAACTGCAACCAAAAAATAGCGGGGCGTTGTGGCGGGCGCCTGTAGTCCCAGCTACTCAGGAGGCTGAGGCAAGAGAATCGCTTAAGCCCAGGAGTTGGAGGTTGCTGTGAGCTGTGTGAGGCCATGGCACTCTACAGAGGGCCATAAAGTGAGACTCCGTCTCTACAAAAAAAAAAAAAAAAGACATAAAAAGTACCAATAAAGGAAAAGGTGACACATTATACTGCATTAAAATTTAGAATTTCTGTTCATCAAAAAAAAACATTAAAAAGGAAAGATAGGCCATAAATTGGGAGAAAATATTTGTAATACATATAAAAGACTCAAACTCAGACAAAGAAAACTTCTATAAATCATTTTTTAAAAAGGGAAATATTCTAATAAAAAATGAGCCAAGGACATGAGCAGAATACTGAGATGGCCATTAAACTTACAAAAATGTGTACAACATCCTTAGTCATTAAAGAAATAAATCACATTATTGCCACAATGAGATATACTAAATACCCTAAGAATCATTAAAACTAAAAAGATGGGAAAAACAAAACAAGCTTTGGCAAAGTGGGTAAGGAATTAAATAAGAATGCACTGCTGCTAAGAGTGTAAAATGACACTACCATGTTAGAAAATAGTTCAGCTTGGTCAACCAAAGCTGAACACAGGCATACTTTATGACCCAGTAATTCACATGCATACATGTGTATATCAAAAGAATGTTTACAACACCATGACTCACAATAGCCAGAACCTGAAAGCAAATGTGCATCAACAGAAAAGTGAATATGGACAATGTAGTACTTTCACATAGAGGCATATTACATAGCAGTGAGAATGAACAAATTATTGCTAAACTCCAGAACTGTGGGTGATTGCATAAGCACAATGTTAAGTTTGTTTTTTTTTAAGCAGGCACAAATATTTTTTCTACTGTACAATTTCACTTATGTAATTCTTAATACCATATAAAACTATTCACTTGTGTCAGACAGATTGTGCTCATCTTTTCAGGTGATAGTGATGAAGGAAGGAAGCAGGGAAGCTTCTGGGGTGCTGATATATTCTTAGTCCAGATGTGTTCACTTTGCAAATCTCCACCAAGTTGCAAACTTATAATATGTGCACATTTCTGGATGACAGTTATGTTTCAATAAAAGATTTTTTAAATAAAAGGTTTTCACACATTATTTGCAGCAACAATTTCATTGCCTTAGGCACCATGCCAAAAGGTTGTGTATGTATACATTACGTATTATTTTAGTAGCACAAAAACCATTGAAATCAATATTTTTATATTACACCTTTAAAAATTAAGAGGTAAAATTATACAGTGATTTATTCAGTGGTAAAACAGGAACAATAATAAGTGTTTATTGATTTTGAAATTATGGAGGCCTCGGAATTTAAATCAGAGTTTCAGTATGCAATAGCAATTCATTCATTCAAATGACCTTGGTATTTATGATTAGCTGGGAATTTGATTAAGCAGGGGTGAATGCCATCATCTTGTAATTTGAAATCCCCTTCCCCTTTTCTTTTCCTTTGGTATATTTGAGCTGGGTGTGTCCGGGACTGTCCTCAATACCATAAGCTTCCTTAGAAAGGTAGATGATGTTTAAAATTTTGCCAGCCAGGTTGTGACTCTATCAAAACTAAGCAGAATTAAGTAAGAAGAATCTCAATGAGCCAAAAAATAAAATCTGCAGTATTCATGGGAAATCTTCTCCAAAGAAGTGCTTCCTTGCTTCCTCTTCTCCCGGAATGTATATAGAACCATCCCGAGGCCTTCAAACATCCTGTTACGTCTTCTGGGTCTCAGTGGTTAGATTTAAATTCAAACAGACATTTGTCATAGCCATGAAGAATAACAGAAGCCACAATAGGGCAAAGAGCAACATGCAACTGGGTGCCTCAAAATAGGGGTTATTGCTAGTTAAGGAAAGGGAAGGGGAGTCCTTTGAATCATGTGCTTCTTTTGAATTTCAAGCCAAGTTATTCCTGACTCATCAAACACTCGCCCAGCACCCAATGCCTTCCAAATTAACCGTAATGTTGTCAACAAACTTGCTTTTTTCAGCTCTCTTAGTGCTGTCTTTCTAGAAATCTCCACACCCTGAGAGCCAAGTGGAGAAAGAAGCAAATGCACAAGAGAAGAAAGATGAGGCAGAGGTCCAAGTAAACGGCCCTCCTGTGCACATGTGAAGGCCACAAGAGCAGGAGTGTGGGGTGCAGAGGCTGAGGATGCAGGGACAGGCTGCTGGACTGCACGCTGCTTTCTGGAACTTGCTCTCTGCAGACTAAAACCTCATCGCCACCTGATTGGCAAGTCCATGCCTGAGAGACCCGCCTGGCTCACACCAAACAGTCCCTGTTGGTCCTTTGCCCTGGACCTGACTGACATTCTGGACTCGTTCTTTTCTCTGTGTGGTTCAGTGTAACAAGTATACAATAAATCCTACCTTCTGCTGTTTTGACTGAAGAGGCAAAAACTAAACAAAACCTTGCTATTTCACACACACCCACGGAGTCCACGCTTTTTCCCGGGTTCCATATTTTATAGTATTCCTAAATAATATGTGCCTAATATACACTCTCACACACACACATAGGCAAGCATACATGTTAAAGAACACTCAGAAGCTTCTGCCACCCAAGCCTCTCCCTCAGCACTGGCACTGTGCAACCAGGAGCCTAAACATGCCTTCAAGACGAACACTGCTCAGTTCCCAGGTGATCACCTCTGTGTACTTCTCACTTTACAAAGTCAAAGCTATAGGCACTGTGCTTTCATGTGTGAAGGTCTGAGGACTGTGCTAATTCCAGTGTGAGTCAAAAGCTGCTTGCCTCTTGCTACAAAATAGATGTGTTCCCCCAAAATTCATGTGTTAATACCATTACTGCAATGGTATTGGGAAGCAGAGCCCTCTGGTAAGTGTTTAGGTGGTGATGGGTCTGCCCTCATGAACATATTTGTTTGTTTGCTTTTGCAGGGTTTTTTTTTGGCGGGGGCGGGTTTGAACCCTCCACCTCTGGTATATGGGGCCTGCGCTGTACTCCTTGAGCCACAGGCACTACCCCTCCATGAACATATTAATGCCCCTATTAAAAAAAGGCTTGCAGGAGTGGTTTGCTCTCTTCTGCTGTTTTGCCATGTGGGGACTCAGCCCTTGTCCCCTTTTTGTTCTTCTGCCTTCTACTATGTGAGGACACAGCGAGAAATCCCTCATCAGACACTAGCACATTGATCACAGACTTCCTGGCCTCCAGAATTTTGAGAGAATAAATTTCTGTTCTTGATTAAATGACCCAGTCTTTAGTATTCTGTTATAGAAGCATGAAATGGACAAAGACACCAAGGGCATGCAGGAATTGAGTGGTAGCAGTACTTAGACAACAGGCAAATTAATTTACTTGCTAAAATCTGCTCAGCATAAATACAATAGATTTCTGCACAAAACATTATTTACCAGTACTATTTTTCTCTCCTCTTCCTATCTCATTTTGTGACCCCAGTGGTGCTCATGATTAGCATGGAATTTCTTAAAATTACACACTGGAGATCAGTAACACGTTGAAATAATAAACAGCTCATGTTACTTTTAAATATGTGTATGTCTTGGTCTAGACAAAACTTTATATTGGCAATTACATGAACACTGACTGCTACATTTGCAAATAATTTTATTTTTATTAATATATTGTAAGTTATAACTATTCAAAAATTAAATCAATGACTTAATCTTAATTTTAGTTGATATTTTGATTTCATTAATTTTTATTTTAGTAATTTTAATTTCTTCTTTTTTAGTTTTAGTAGCTATTCTGAATTATCTTAAAAGAAAAATGTTTGACACCATGAAAATAATTTCATTTTTATTTATATATTTAAATACATGTTTAATATCAAATAGACAAGAATATTGTTTTTTTTTTTTAAGTTTTTGAGAGAGTTGTACTCTCCCAAATCACCCAGTCTGGACTAAAAAAGAATGACTGAAACATAAAATGACTCTCAGTTCTCAACTTTCTATGAGCAGTGTTATCAGTTGAAAAGGTTAAGTCAGGAAACCAGAGCCACTATATGTACTACAAGGAATGAAGGATTTAATATGCTAATTATAGATCACACAAATGTGGGTACATCTGGGAAAGTGAAGTGATTGAAGTAGAAGAGAAATAGTAATGACTTTATCCTGAAGCAATGTCACAGGAGGACAAGTTGGATCTTATAGGAAAATACAAGTGACTTGTGTGTCTTACTGCCTGAGGCAAAGAAAAGGAGCTCAGAGAGAGCACTGTGCAATCCTGTGTGGATCCTCTGCCAAGCTCAGGTGGGCTTGTGGCAGCTGCTGGTCAGCCTGGCCACCAATTAAGAAGATGAGTTAGACCCTGGTCCCTGCCAGAGGTTCACCAGGCACTGTGTGACATAGCTCATGACCATAATTTTCTCTTTTTTTGCAGTTTTTGGCTGGGGCTGGGTTTGAACCCACCACCTCCAGCATATGAGGCTGGTGCCCTACTCCTTTGAGCCACAGGCGCCGTCCAATGACCATAACTTTCTAAGAGTGATGTCCTTGGCTCTCATTTTGCCTTCCAATTCATAAAAGTTCTTCTAATTGGCCAACTCCACCCCATATTTGTTCACAGAAGGAGATTCTGAGAAATGGAATTCCCAGCCTTAGGAGCCCAAGAATCAAGTTAACAACAGACAATCCAGCGCTGAAAGGCAACAGGGTCAGAAACCATGGGGCTCCCAAGGAGAGCATCTTTAGATGTGGCCAAAAATGATCATGGACAAGATTGGAACTAGCAGAAGGCAGAGTTAAAGGCCACAGAATACAATGAAAATCTACTTATGAGACCAGAGACTAGGATGTAAACTTGGAACAATTCCCACTCCAGAATAGGAGGATCTCAATGGATAGGACTTCAGAATTTCTAATAGACTAGCAACTGCTTTGTGTATCATATTATTTTCCTTTACAAATTAAAATGGTTGCTCTCATTATCCTGTCCTTATTCTTTCATCCAGTCTGTGTTCAACTTGCTGCATATTTTTTAAAATAGTTTTTCAGGTGTTGGCGAACTATAGGCTTGCAGGCCAACTCTCTGGCTGTTGCTTGTTTTGTAAGTAAAGCTTTGTTGGAATGCAGCCACATGCAGCTCATTTGCTTATGTACTGTCCAGGGCTGTTTTTGCACTACTACTTAGGGTTAAGTAGTTCTGACAGAGACTGTATTATCTACAAAGCTTAGAATATAGACTAATCTAACCCTTTATAGAAAAAGTTTATAAACTCATTAATAAGATTTTTGTAGACAATGCAATATGTACCTGTGTCTCTTCCTTCCATGGTTTAGTCAAAATAGGCTTCTAAAAGTAATACTTTTATGCCAATTAATAGGTATAGCCAACTTGCCCTCTACTTGGAATATTTCTGCAATGTATAAGAATGTCTTATCCAGCCAGCTGGGATACTGTCAAAATTTTGGATTTGGGCCAATCTCTTAAGTGGTAAATGAGATCTCCGGGTAGCTTTAAATTCTTTAGCCTGTGACTAATGGTGTTGAGCACCTTTGCAAGAAGTTAAGGGTCAATTGTATTTTTCTGTCTATTTATTCTCTTGCTCATTTTTCTATGGGATCAATAGAATGCTTTTCTTCCCTACACTTATAAGCTCATTATATATTGGTGCTATTAACACTTGTCTTTGATAGAAATTGCAAATATTTTCCCCACTTTGTTATTTTTACTCTGGTCATAGTGGTTTTCTTTTTTCACGTGTTTTTGTCATAAAATGTTTACCAATGCTGATATTAATTTAAATGTTTTAGCTGTCAACTTATCAATATTTTCTCTTACTGCTTTTGTACATTGAATTATAGTTAGGCAAGTTTTTTTCTATGTCTAGGCTATCAGGTATTCATTCATGTTTTATTTTAGTATGTGTATGATTTCACTCAACTCTCTGACATATCTGGAATTTGTCCTGGTGTGCAGGAGAATGAGACCGATTTTCTTTTTCTCTATTGCGATCCACTTATGCCAACACCAATTATTTAAATAAGATCATCTTTTCCCCACTGATATAAGAATATTTTGTACTACATTTTCATACATATTGGAATCTGTTCTTCCTTTCAACTCATGCTGCAATGCTATGGTATTTTAATTATAGGAGTTTCATAAAATGTTTTAATATATTTCAGGATTAGTCTAATATATTTGTTTTATTAGTCTAATATATTTATTTAACATACAAATATATGTTTTAATATATTTTGGGATTACTTTTTTTTTAAGTTCTCATATGTATTCTTGCTTTTGTTCTTTCAAATTAACTTTCTAGAATACTTAGCTAGTGCCAGGAACAACAACAACAACAAGAAAACTGGTGGTACTTTTATTAGTGTTCTATTAAACTTATTAATTACCTTAGAAATAACTGAAATCTTTATGATCTTAAATCTTCCTAACCAAAAACATATATTTCCTGATTGTTCAAGGGTCCTGCTAATTTGGCCTTTCAGCAACGCTTTATAGATTTCTTTACAGAGGTTATGGACACTTCTTGTTGAGCTTACATCTAGCTGTATCTGTGTGTTTTAACCATAAATTGTGTCGTCTATTCATTATAACTTCAAATAGTTTTTGTTTATAAATAGAAGGTACCAAAAAAAAATACCACTTTTAAGAAAGAAAAAAAACTGTATTAAAATTGTAATATTCGGGCGGCGCCTGTGGCTCAGTGAGTAGGGCGCTGGCCCCATATGCCGAGGGTGGCGGGTTCAAACCCAGCCCCGGCCAAACTGCAACCAAAAAATAGCCGGGCATTGTGGCGGGCGCCTGTAGTCCCAGCTGCTCGGGAGGCTGAGGCAAGAGAATCGCGTAAGCCCAAGAGTTAAGAGGTTGCTGTGAGCCGTGTGACGCCACGGCACTCTACCCGAGGGCGGTACAGTGAGACTCTGTCTCTACAAAAAAAAAAAAAAAAAAAAAAAAAAAATTGTAATATTCAAGATATACTGATAACAAAAGATGAAAATGAGTTACATTTGACTTCTGCAATTAAAAGAGGTGTTCAGTGTGGTTACCATCAGCATCCAAATACTTCTAATTATGACAAACTACTGCTTAAGTAACATTGTGAGGATTTTCCCTTGTGCACACCACACACAGGACCATATGTCTCAAACTTATCACAAATGTATGCATTGTTAGGAAAGATGGAGGATCCGTTGCATAATCATGTTTCCATGGTTATCGTACTTCCACAATGTTCTCAGATTTCAAATACCACTTCAAAATGGTCTTGTTCTCCTCGAATGACAACCATGCCTCTGCCATTTTCTTTGACTGTCCTGCCCATCACATGGTGACATTAGCATTCATTTGATTAATACCATCTTTTGAACAAACCTGGTACTTCACATTGCTACCATAATTCAATTCAACTTTGAAAAGAAATACATAGATAACATCGATTAAGATGTGTATACAATTTTTGGCACCCCTGGTATACATATATTTGAAATTCATTCAACTTTTATATGTCAATTTTAATTCTGCTGCTTTATTAAATTATACTATTGCTTATAATAATTTTTATGTAGATTATTTGGAGGTTTTACTCATATAATCATACCCTCTGAAAATAGAGATAGTTTAAATTAATACTTTTACTTCTTGCTTAAAATATCAACCTTTAATTATTAATTTTTAGATGAGTTATATTACCCAGAAATGAAGAAATCTGTTTTTACCTTCCAAAAAACTTGGTAAGAATCTGAGTTGATAGATTATGTTTTTTTCCTTTGTTTTACTAATTCAATAAGTCGAATGCTAACTGGGTGTAAATTTATCAAAAAATTTTAGAGTGAAATCTCTAAAATATGTCAAAAGTTCTCAAGTTTGAAGAAAGTATGCGACCTCAAGTTTGCTGGTATCATCCATTAGTAAGTTAGACAAGTTACAAAGAGAGAAGAGGATCAGCCCTAGGCAGAACTGTCAGATGGTTAAAGTTTGAATTTTTCTCTAACAATTTGTAATCCTTTTGTAACTTCATATTTCCCTCAAAGATCTTTGGTTATTATACTCTAAGAACAGTTAAAAAGTAAAGCACCCAGACTTGGATTTCCTCCTTTTCCCCATTTTTCCTGGCTCCCAACTGATGTAGCTGAGGCTAAGCTTATGTCAAAATAAAGACTTAACCTTACTACAAGCGTAACTGGACTCTATTTGATCTAGCATGTAAATATGGTTCCAAAAAGGAACTAAAGGACAAACAAATCAAAACAAAGAAACAAAAGCTAATGTGAAGTAAGCAGTGATGATTAAGTAAACTAGAATGACCTTTCAAACCTTAAATAAAAATGATATTTCTTTTTTTTCATCCAGTAGTCTTTTAATCAGCCATAAGGGTCACAGAGTTTCATGTATGGACAATAATCTAACCTCATTCAACTCATTCCCACCCCCTTCCACCTTTCAGGCTTAAATTTTCTAACAGCCAAGTAACTAACCAAAAAAAAAGAAAGAAAAAAAAATGCCTAGCTATACTTAAATGAGAGAAGATCTGTTCCATGACTTTTTTCTAATCTCTTTAGTTCCAACTGACAATTTGAAAATTAGAATCCTTTAATTCAAGTGGTATCAAACAAGAATATGTGCAAAACTCAGTACAAACTATCTCTCCATTTGAAATAGAGTAAATGTTATTTACTATCTATTGAATGAACAAGTTAATGATATATTTACATCAATGATATCATATTTGCTTATGAAAGGTGCTACATTTTATTAAATATCGAGAAATTACTAAGTGTATTTTATGACCAGAATCAATGTCTGCAGTAACCACTGTACGTTCATTTTCTTTGAAATTCAGACTTAGTTACAAGTAGAAGCTTTGTAATAGCTTTGTAATACCTTTGTAATATGAGGTAGGATCATATTAAAAATTCAGGTCAAGAAACAAAGAAAGAGTCTCATATAGTTATTGTTAGTAAGCTCCTCGATGAATTGGAATTTCTAGAACCCAGGAAATGAATTGGAAGCATAAAATCGTGCTCATAAGGAGGAAAGTCAAACAGATTTCTCTTTGCCATATAATTCACCAATTTTTACATGTTACTTAGGCTCCAAGTTTGGATTAAAATTAAAAGTTAAAATTTTGTTGACTCTCAATCTTAAATTGGCCCTGAATTATAGTTGGGATGGGGCAACCAATTGGTGGAAGCATTTTGAGTCACAAGGAAATCTTCTTTTAGTTTTCCTTCTCTGACCATCCCCTACTGTTTTGCAAACCTATGCAGTTTTAGTGCTAGCAGTGTGTAATATTTAACACATGCTGGTTAATACACTATTAATTCTTTGAGTTCAGATGTCATTTGTTGTACTTCCCTTTGATCATGCACAAAACCCAATAAAGGTCAAAGAAAAAAGTGCTGATCAATAAATGTACAGGATTGATGTAGACCGATGAGTCTTATGAAGTAATAAATACTTCAAATTATGCCTGGGGACCCAAAACTTAATATAGAAACAGAGAGTCAAAGAGTTTTAAAATGGAATTTTGTGAGGCCATAAATGATCTTTCTCATCCTGTATCCTATGTTAGTTCATCACAGCACAAGGATTTCTTAAAAGGCACAATAATATGTGCTAAATAAATGAATTAATAAGTTAATTGTTTTTTTTGTTTGTTTGTTTGTTCTTAGGGACAGTCTCATTTTGTGCCCTGGGTAGAGTGCTGTAGTGTCACAGCTCACAGCAACCTCCAGCTCTTGGGCTTAGGCTATCCTCTTGCCTCAGCCTCCGGAGTAGCTTTCTATTTTTTTGTTGCAGTTTCTGCCGCAGCTGGGTTCTAACCCGCCACCCTTGGTGCGTGGAGCTGGCACCCTGCTCACTGAGCCAGAGGTGCCGCCCCAGTTAATTGGGTTTTAACTATCCTTTTTGAATATACAGAACATTGGTAGCGACCTTCATCATTATTATGCATTAAAGAGCAAAGTCCTTTTCGGGCATTTTCTCCGGCTGTGCATAAGCACACATCTCTGGTCCTAGTCTCCCTCTTTCGTGAGTATCTGTCAATTTTGTAAGCTAACTCCACAAATCCGGTCACTGATAAGTTTTAAGAAGTGACATTCAATAGAAATAGTTTAATTACTGATATCCTCTTAACAATCCAAATAAAGGATATGAATAATGGACGATAGTTTCCTTCTCTGATTCCTCCTTAATGTTTAGCAAACGTAGGCAGTTTTAGGGCTGGCAGTGTATAATATTTAAATACATGCTAGTTAATAAACTATTAGTTCTTTGAGTTCACAGGTCAATTTGGCTGTAGTAGAGTGGAGGAGACATGCGCAGGTGAGAAAGTCCACTGAAGGTTCTGTCTCCAAACCATAATACATACAGCCCAATGAAGTGGATACTTTTGATATTATCCCCATTTAAAAAATGAAAATGCTGAGACACTACGTCAGCGGTTCTCAACCTGTGGGTCGTGACCCCTTGTAACAATGAAAATATATCGCCGCATTAGGAAGGCTGAGAACCACTGCTCCAGGTGGTGTTTCTTAGAATTTGGCACTGGACTGGCAGTGGTGGCATCACCTGGAAACTTGGTGGGTAAATTCTTGGACCCATTTCAGACCTACTGATTGAGAGACTCTGGGGGTGGAGCCCAGTCCTTCGTGTTTCAGCAGAAGTCTGGATGATTCTGGCATATGCTATAATCTGAGAACCAGGCTTCAGGGAGTTCGAGTGATTTGATTTGTGTAGGATCCCACATAGATAGGAAGGGCAGAGCTGGGAACTGATTTCTGGCATCCAATGCCAATCTCTCACTCTCACCTGCACCCCATTTCTTCATGTTGGGCAGTTAGTCACTCTCCACTCTCTCAGAAGGCCAGTCCCGTGCTAGAGGTGAAATCCCATTCCGGCAAAATGAAGCCAGTTCCTAGGCAAGACTCACAATTTCAATTTCAGGATGTTAAAGACTTAAGAATCAGTTTACACATAAGGTCCAAAGAAGCAAATATATAATTTTCCTGATTAAAATAAAGCACATATAATAAGTTTTGCTCTGAAAATATAGGGATCAGGAAGGACTTTCTAAGTAGAACCATGTTACTTATTTAATTCAGTGCTTCCCCTATAATTGGTCTTTATGGGTCTTAAAAATAACTCCTTTCTCTTTATCTGGTCTGATCCTGACCATAAGTAGACCATATTTTACAGAGGTACAGCAGTTCACAGAGTTCATGGTTTGGATACATGTAATTTGTATCCTATTTAGCCATTTTCCCTTTCTTGCCTTGAGAACAAAAGTAAAGAAAACTCTGAACTGGCTTTTGTTGAAAATGGTAGATTGAGAGCCCAGGTTTTGGCATTAGAATCATCTGGATTTGACTCAATTTTGACAACACATCAAATGATTTATTTGGATTTCCTATGCCTAAGTTTTACCATTTAAAATGAAAATAATAGTTGTATCTACTTCCTGGAGTAGTTGCAAGAATTTTATAAAATAACACAATAAAGCACTTAGCACAGCTCCTGCACATACTAAATGCTCAGTACATACTGGCTTATCATTATTAGTATTACTTACTATCATTAGTCGCAGGAGAGTATTACGGCTAAACTCTTGTCTTCCATTTGTTCATACATTTATTTATTCAAGATGCTGCTTCATGTCATTCCTCCATTTTTTTTTTGAGACAGAGTCTTTCTTTGTACCCCTCAGAGTGCTGTACTGTCATGGCTCACAGCAACCTCAAAGTCTTGGGCTCAAGAAATCCTCTCACTTCAATAGGCATCCACCACAATGCCTGGCTATTTTTAGAGATGGGGGTCTCAATCTTGCTCAGGTTAGTATCAAACTCCTGAGCTCAAGTAGTCCACCTGCCTCAGCCTTCCAGAGTGCTAGGATTACAGGGTGAGCCACCACACCCGGCCCCCTCAATATGTTTTATATGGCCCCTTTAATTTCCAGTAGGTATTTCTTCAAGTGTTTTATCTTCCCCAGGACACAAACCCATATATTCACACCCCTACTCATTCCCATGACTCAGGATGTCACACTTACGGTTCAGAGTCTGCGCCTTTTTACCAAAGCTAATTATAGAAATGATAAAAACTGCACAGGACACCGCCTTGTACAGTTTTACTGCCACCAATTCACTGGAGTTCTGTCATTTTTAGTGAATCATTCTCTTGTGTGAAGATGAGCTATTCCCTCCTCACATTCTCTCTTTTAAACAAAATGCTACTAAAAATGGTAACTTCCTAAATCATTAGCGTGAATAAATTATCAGATTGAATGGAAGAAAAATGTGTTCTTAAGTATATTGGATTCTGCTGGGAGAGGAAGTAAAAGTTCTCCAGTGAGTAAGTTGAGGTGTCAAAAGCAAACCTTACAAAAGCTGACAAAGGCCTTTGCCTTTGAAATCAATACAAAGTTGCAGAAGTGTCTTTCTCTATACACAGTCTCATCTGAGAAATGTCAGCTCCATAGGCCACCCAAGATCAGGGTAAAAATACTGATCACCATATCCCCAATCATACGCATAGGATAAACTAAATCAATAGAAAGAATAAGAGAGAATATACGATTTCACATGCATGTACCTTCAAGAAATCTTTAAACAGAACCAAATACACAAAGACTCTGAAAATTAAAATTAAGACACTTAGTTTGCAGTCCCACCAGCAGTGTAAAAGTGTTAGCATCTGCAGTTTTGAGATTTTGTGATGTGGACCATTCTCACCGGGGTTAGATGATATCTCAAGGTTGCTTTAATTTGCATTTCTCTAATATATAGAGATGATGAACATTTTTTCATGTGTTTGTTAGCCATTCATCTGTCATCTTTAGAGAAAGTTCTATTCATGTTTCTTGCCCATTGATATATGGGATTGTTGGCTTTTTTCATGTGGATTAATTTGAGTTCTCTATAGATCCTAGTTATCAAGCTTTTGTCTGATTGAAAATATGCAAATATCCTTTCCCATTGTGTAGGTTGTCTCTTTGCTTTGGTTATTATCTCCTTAGCTGTACAGAAGCTTTTCAGTTTAATGAAGTCCCATTTGTTTATTTTCGTTGTTGTTGCAATTGCCATGGCAGTCTTCTTCATGAAGTCTTTCCCCAGGCCAATATCTTCCAGTGTTTTTCCTATGCTTTCTTTGAGGATTTTTATTGTTTCATGCTTCTGGAAGGAAGTATGGAGAAACCTCAAAGCACTCAAGCTAGACCTCCCATTTGATCCTGCAATCCCATTACTGGGCATCTACCCAGAAGGAAAAAAATCCTTTTATCATAAGGACATTTATACTAGACTATTTATTGCAGCTCAATTTACAATCGCCAAAATGTGGAAACAGCCTAAATGCCCACCAACCCAGGAATGGATTAACAAACTGTGGTATATGTATACCATGGAATACTATTCAGCTATTAAAAAAAATGGAGACTTTACATCGTTCATATTAACCTGGATGGAAGTGGAAGACATTATTCTTAGTAAAGCATCACAAGAATGGAGAAGCATGAATCCTATGTACTCAATTTTGATATGAGGACAATTAATGACAATTAAGGTTATGGGGGGGGAAGCAGAAAGAGGGACAGAGGGAGGGGGGTGGGGCCTTGGTGTGTGTCACACTTTATGGGGGCAAGACATGATTGCAAGAGGGACTTTACCTAACAATTGCAATCAGTGTGACCTGATTATTATTATTATTGTACCTTCAATGAATCCCCAACAATAAAAAAAAAAAAAATTAAGACACTTAGTACCAACCTTTCCACCACACATATTAACCCAAAATCACTGGTCTAATTAGCCCCATAAAGGTACTCAATTTAGGTAAAGTCATTGCTAGCATTAAGGAGACAAACATAGGGATGGTTGATTTCATGACTATCTCTTTTGACAATAAAGAGTCTGGGTCCTCATTAAATTAGCTTATTTAAGATCCCTAAGTTATAAAATTATCATCTCCACCCTCCCAAAGCCATCACTATGCAGCACAGCCAATTATACTCAATAAGCCTCAGCATGTTTGAGCTTTAAAAGCAGCAGTCAGTTGCTGCACATGAGTCGGGCACATTTCCAATGCCTTCCTAAGTGTGAAAATAAACATATATTAAAATGAGGGTAAATAACGACCTAATGGGAAACATTCAGTGAAGCATCTGACAACCAGTTCAGACTGGCGCCTTGATCCTTTCCAGTTTCATCTGTTTCTCCCAGTCAGTTGATCTAGTAATGTTGAGGTGGAGAGGTCTTGGTGGCCGCTGCAGAAGCCCAGGTGTTTTGCCTAAACACTGATTATGACACTATATCCAACAACAGCAGGCATTGTATCTGCAGAAGCCTGATAACTATATCAGACCCTGCTCGATCAAGTGACTCCAGAGGCTCCCCTTTTCATCTTCAGCTTGAGGCAGATCTCAATGGGCTGAAGAAGTATGAGAAACCGAGATAAGTGCTAACTACAATTATAGAGAGATATTTGTGCTACTGCAATTAGGGTTGTGGCAGCACTTCTATTAACCTTTGCATTGCCAGCTCCCATTTGACATTCTAAGTGAGTAATAGCATTTAAATGAAGGATGAACACAGGCCACTGTGTGAGTTATAGGCCCATGAAAGGGGTAAAAGTGGGCAGCAGTAGATGGGATGGCCTCTGCAGAGCAGCTAAACAAGCCCAGCAAGGTTTGGGAAGGTTTACGAGAGTGGCTCCCACACCACTGCTGTTCTGTTCTTCCATGTTGAAATGATTTCTGGCAACAAGGTGGACTATTACTGTGTCACTGAGAGAAATTGTTGGGGCCTTTCCCTTGCCCATGTTAGGTTCCCTGAACAATCAAGAAATCCAAGGCTACTCTTCAAATGGCTTTGGACTAAATGAGTAATTTTAAACCTTGCTAATGGTAAAAATTAACCTAGGGCCATTCCTAAAAACATAGATTCCCAGATTCTTCTGGAATCCCCAGTTTTAAGACATGCCCCAAGTGATTATTTTGGGGAACAAACATTGTGGGTAGTGTTAATTTTAAGTGGAAACCAAATATAAAGCATAAATCTTAGTGGCTCATCTGAAATTAAGAAATTAAAAATAATTTTTTTTTTTTTTTATTGGCCGGAGCTGGGTTTGAACCTGCCACCTCTGGCATTTGGGGCCAGTGCCCTACTCCTCTGAGCCACAGGCGCCACCAGAAATTAAAATTAAGTTTTGTCAGTGAAACTTGGAAAAAGAAAAATATTAGGAAAAGGTCAATTTCCCACTAGGTAATATATTTCACAAAATTTTTGTTTTTCTATCTTTTTCAAAATTTGTGTTGGCAGCTAAGCCAGGTCTATAGATTGCACTTGGTATAAAATGCTCAAAAATATTTCCTTAAATAATGAATAGGAAAAATGACTCAAGCTCCTACTTTTCTATGAAGTCATTAGGCCTCTTACCAACCACTTGTGATATCTTATCTTTCATGCCTATATAGATTACTCCACTCCACAATGCAAGTGATACCATTATTCTCTATTGTTCCTGTAGAGCAGCACATTGCACTAAAAAGAAACATGACTTTAGATTCAGACACACGTGGACAAATTTTTTAACCTCTATTATCAAAATGTAGATATAGGTATCTTACAGGGTTTTTGAAAGGATTAAATGAATAATGTTTGCCAAGTACCAGACCACACATAACCTTGTTAAAGTCATCAATCTACGTCTTCTTTATACAATGCCAAGGTCCCTGCAAGACCTTGATTTATCCTATCTTCCTTCCATCTTTCCTTCCTTAAATAATCTACAAATCCCTCAATATCAGAGACCAGGTCTTACACGTCTTTATATTCCTTTGCTGCTATCCTTCACAGGTTATTCTCAGCACATAATATATGCTCAACAATTATTGATTTAAGATGAGGGAAAAGAAATGGCATGGGAAAATAAGAGTGGAGAAAGAGAAACAGTGCTGAAAAGAAATGTTATAATGAAAAAGAATCACATGCTATGAAGAGTTGTCTTGTTTTCAATAATTATCCTGGGCACCATGGACTATAGCCCTCAGTGCAGAATCAGAGTTGACATACTAAGATTGCCAAGCAGGAGTTATTTCTTACAGTAATAATTGTTTGCAATGTTGTTCACTTTTAGTAACTGAGGTTTCAGAACTGAGAGTAAATGTTTGATTTTACCCACACTGCGCATAATTCTCCTTGCAATATGGTTTTTATTTGCTGAGGCTTCTCTGCTTGCCTGCAAAGCTCAAAGTTTCTTTCCAATGTAATTCATGTAATTTTAAATCTTTTTAAAGTCAAATGGAGAGGAAAAGTATTGTATAGTACATGTAGCCCACAATTATCAACATTCCTGGCTCCAAACAAAAACTGAAAACAAGTCAAAAAACAGTTTTTCAGCTGGCTTTCATGAACTAACACAATGTAGAGCTAAAAAGTCAGTAGTGTCATTAGCATTCTCATCTTTTTATAGATGAGATCCAAAGCTGAAATCTAAAAAGGGTAAGTGACTCAAAATACTGACCAGGATGAATCATTAAATATTTATAAAAATTTGAATGAATTATTACATTTTAGATCACGAGGGACCTTAGAAACACCCAGGTCTAACATACGACTCCCAAATAGAAATTCCCAGTGCAACATTTCTGAGGGTGCTGCCTGAACATTACTTGTGATAGTTAATAACTACCTCACAATTAGCCAGCCCAGTGTGTGCGATATTTCATTTTATATCAAACCGTAATATTTCTCTTTCTAACTTTTGCTCCTTGTTCTGATATTTAAGAAATGTATGAATTCTGCTTTTCATTTTAATATTTTCACTATTCTTTGAAGTATTTTCTTATACTCCACCTTTCCAAATTTATCATGACCTTGGTCCATTCTAGATAGTGTATGACTAGTCAGTATTGATGAAGATGACAATAGAAAAATAATAATGAGAAGAATTTGCATTTATTGCTTTTTGTAAAAAGTCATTATTATTGACTGTTTTGTACAGTGCTAAATTCACAGCACTTAGAACAGTGCCTGGCATAACTTAGGCATTCGGTGCCTACTAGCTGACTGAAGACATCCCCATCAAACTTTTTGAAGTACGCATAATTACTCCCAAATCAAAGAGCTTATACATATACACAGTTAAAATTTGAAGGTAAGCATGTTGACCATGTAACTTTATATATACATTAACCACTAAGTTTTAAGCTTACAAATTTTCCTCTCTAAAAAACAGTCACATAGCTGTGACCATTGATTCCACATATTATTAGTACAGCATGTCCTCACTTAGCATCTTTGCAATAGGCTACTGGAAACTGCATCTTTAAGCAAAACAGCTTTAATGAAACCAATTTTGCCAACAGCAAATTGATATAAACAAAAGTTCCAACAGCATATTTCTGATCACAAAAGTATCACCAAACTTCTAAATAAAGACCAAAAATACTTCTAATATTACATATTGAAGTATGTGAGCTACCCATACATTTAAGAAAGGTAATAAAAACAAGTAAGAATTACTTACCTAATTTTTTGTGAATCAACAAGTGACAATGGTCATAGTGGTGGTGTGTTAAATCAAGGAATAAATGTTTGCGAGGTGAAAATTGTAAGAAGTGTCTGCTACTACCAAACACTTCAAAAACAATCACAGATGAGATGGGTTCCCTGAGTGCTTTTGTCGCAAATAATTTATTGCTGCGCATTTGTACGATTACTATATAGTTCACAGATTTTTATTTTACAATCATTTCAATTTCTTCATTCATTTTACAACTTATTACAAGTCAGGGACATGAAGTGGCCAGGGTGCCAGGTAGGAACCAGCACTGGCCAGGATGCCATTTCACTGCAGGGCACATTCTCTCTCACACACTGTCACACTGGGGCCATGTAGACAGGCCAATTTACTCAAAGTCCACAGCTTTGGGATATAGGAGGAAACCAGAGCACCTGAAGAAAACCCACACAGACAGGGACAGAACCTGCAAACTTCACAGAGACCGCGGCCCTTGCTAGGAATTGATTTTTTTTTTTTTCTCATGGACATTATAACAAAATGACATTACTTGAGGCCCTATTGTAAAAGTAAAAGGTCTGCATTGAGGAATAGATTGTAGCATTCTGGAGTTCTGTCCATGGTAGTTGATTCCTAGAGTATACAAATAAGCTGTTATTTCTTGACTGCCAACCTTTGCAAGTTATCACTTCTATTCCTTCTGCAGAAAAATTCCTTTCTGAATTATTTACCTTAATATCTCTAGTCTCTCTCCTTCGTTTATTTTTTAATTTCAGATAAATATATGGGTACAAACAATTAGGTTACATTGTTAACACTTGGTAGATATAAATCCAAGTTGTAGTTGAGCCCTTCACCCAGGACGTGTACCATATACCTCAGTTACCTTTAAAACCACTTCATTTACTTTTCCTTCACATCCTCCATGACAATTGATCTTGTGGAGACCTTCAGTGATGTCCACTGTGCTAAATACAGTGGTGAATTTGTAGTCCTAATTGCTCTTGACATATCAGCCACATTGAACACAGCTCATCCCCCCCCCCCAGCACACTTTCCTCACTTGCCTTCCACAAGTCTTGTTTCCTCACCTCGCTGAGCTCCCTTCTCCTCCCAGTCTTGCTTGTATGTTGAGCTCTCAGTGTCAGCGTGCCCCAGGCCTCAGTCTTCCTTATACTCACTCCTTTGGATGAGTCTAAAATTTCTAATTCCTGCTCCAAATTCTCTCTCCCCAGCATCTTATTTGGATGTCCGACAGATAAGAAAAACACAGATCCTGTCCCACGTTGCTGCAAACCTACTCTATCCATACCCTTCCCTGCCTCAGGTGATAGAAACTCCCTCCTTGCTAAAGGTCAAAACCTTTCCAATCAATACCAACTCCTCTCTTTCTCTTAACATTCAACCTATCAGAAAACCCGAATGGTAGAAATTTCTAGTGTTTTCTTTAAAATAAAAATAAAAACAAAAAACAAACAAAACTGATCCTGTCTGCCTTCCACTCAAAATCTAGCAATGGCTCTCCCTTGTGTTTGGAGGAAAATCCAACTCCTTAAAATGGCCTGTCTTATTCTACCCAGTCATCCCCTCTGTTATCTTTTAAACCTTCTCCTTGTGCATTTACTTAATCCTCATGAAAACTCTTTGACAGTTTGTTATCCCTATGGTGAAGATGGAGAGCCTGAGGCTCAGAGAAACTAAGTAACAGCTGTAAGATTAAAAGGTTAGTGGATGGTACAGTCCAGATATGAACTCAAGTAGCTGGGCTCTTCATCATCCTACTAGCCTCACCAAAATGCAATTTGATTTTCATTAAAGAACCCTAAGAAGGCTTAGAAACTGGTGATATCTAGTGCTTCTAAAAATGAGAGATGAAACAGAACTGAAAACAGGAAGCATCATTGAAAGTCTAAGATTCCCCTCTTCACCCGGCACAAACAGATAATGGATCCTCCCCAACCTTGGAGGAGGAATAGAGGTTGACGTGATGGTGAAGATGAGCCAGAGGGACACAATACTGGAGGACCCTGGGCAGAAGAGGGGAATAAAGAGCCATACCATTCCCCATTGTAAAATAATAAAGTATAACTCTGTGGTTCTCATGACTTTTTCCATGAAAATTTCAAAAACAATTTTTAGAATATTAGCATGGAACAGTATAGACCTGGCTAAACAGCTTAGTCCAAAAAGTAATGAAAATGACAAGTCTGCATTCAAAGACAAACTATTTAATGACTAGTTTTTTTTTAATTGGTTCTAGGTTGAGACTTTTGTGTAACAAGTTTCAACCTGGAAAAAAATTTTTATGCTATAGTTATGAGCCTTTGATAATAGAAGATTTAATGGAATTTCAAATAGGCCATTAATTGTAACATGCCAATATAATAACAAGAAGATTAAAATATGTCTAAACTAAACAAGTTCAATACAGCTTAAGTGCTTTGTTTGAAATTAAACTTTCCCAAGTATATATTTTGATTTCAAATCTTGAAAAGTTAAATACTGAAATAGATAGCAAAAGGTTTTTGTGGTAGATTTCCATAAACTATGCCTGAATAGCTTACTCTGACTTCAACGATTACGCCACCATATGAATTAGAAATTAGATCAAGCATAAAATAAATTTTGGATAAGACAATTGTAATATGTGTATATTTACAATTTCTTATGCTTTCTGAAAAAAAAATTTTGTGGAAATGTGATTTTCAGGATAAGTTTTGAGATGTTTGTAGCTTTCAATCTCTTTCTCACACCATACGGTTACAAATCAGGAAGAAAGACCAGACAGAGTCCTGTTATGGAGTATATTGAGTGTAGACTTTTGGTGTGTCATTCTGTGTTTGGGAGAGAAAGGAAAGGGCATAAGTAGTGATAGCTACTGTGCTGAAAAGAATTACATAGATTCCAGCTGTATTTTGGGACTGTTACCCAAAAGACTGACTGGTGGGGTGGACGTGGGAGGTGAAGAGAGGAAGGAATTAAAGATGACGAACAAGTTTCTGGCTCGAGCAACTGACAAAGCGATGATGCTATTTACTGAAAGATGGGAGTAGGGCAAACAGGTTTGCGGGGTGTGGAATCACAAGTTCTATTTGGCGCTTCTTAAGTTTGACATACTTGTGAGTCATCTAACAAGTGAATCAAATCAGATGTTGACATCTGAGTTTGCGAGTCATTGCCACTAAATTAAGGACATCAGCAGCAGTGAACACAAAGTTGATCAGATTCAACACTACATGAACACAGAGTCGGTATTCACCATGAATATTGGTGAGGTCTAGTAGGAAAAGTCGAGAAGGAAAATAAAGAACTCGGGATTCTTTCTTTCTTCTCCCCTTCTATTATCTAAATGTAGGATCGATTGTAACTTTCTAGAACTCATAATGGTGTAATTGTTTTATAATATACGCTCAAAATTAAGAAAATTAGAGTCAAATTCTAGCTGCACCTCTTACCAGCTAGGTAACTTCAAGAAGAACTTAAGCTACTTTGCCTTAGTTTTCTCATCTATAAAAGGGAGACTCTATAATAATTATTACATAAGGTTGTCATGAGAATTGAATTGCACTGTGTGTATAAGCATAATAATTACTTAAGCTTTTTCCTAGAACATAATTAGTGCTACTTAACTGTTTCCTATTATTATTATTAGAAGGATGAGACTACAATAACATCTTTCAAACTTTATCTATTAATAAAATCCTTCATTCTAAACAATATCATGCAGAAAACCAACACATAAAACAGCAGTTCTTAACCTGTGGGTGGCAACACCTTTGTAATGATGAAAATACATCCTGCATATCAGATATTTACATCATGATTCATAACACTAGCAAAATTACAGTTATAAAGTAGCAACGGAAATAATTTTATGGTTTGGGGCCATGACAACATGAGGAACTGTATTAAAGGGTCATGGCATTAGGAGGCATTAGGAAGATTGAGAACCACTGATATAAAAGAAATACAGATATGTATTAGAATGGCTATGCTGGCAGGTAGGACCTGTATCCTCACCAGCCTAACATTTTCTCCTCCCTTTCCCATGGAGGAAGATCGGTGGAACTGTTGAGACTCTTCTCTGAAAACCAGCAGACTAGATAATCTTGCAAGCATGAGAGAAAAAAAAATGTTTTCATACAAGCAAGCAATAAAAGAGTCCAAGAATAGATTCATACTAAAAGAATTCTGTACTTTGGCCATGAGAAGAGTGAAGCCAGAAGTTCAGCCTGTCTCTAACTTGGGGGATATTCTTGTTCATTCCTTGCGCTCCCTTCCATATGGAGAATCATCCACTTGAATCACAGTCCTGGCCTTCTTCACCCCACCCCACCTTCAGATCAATCAGTCCCCTTCTGAAAAAGAGTGACTTAATATGATTGGAAAATGTGAGTGACTACATGTAACTAAGCTGGACTCTCCCTCTCCCCTTCTGCTTGGGAACCAGGTGGCATATAGTGAAGTCCCTTGTTCCCCTTGTGCCCCTCAACAGTGCACTGTCTGAGCACATCGGGACCAGCAGTGGGGAGGGACCATCATCCAGTACTGCCTATGACTTGGTTAGTGTAATCATTTAATTTGGGGAAATGGTATTAGGAAGTCCATTAGTCTGGCAGTGGGTAATTTTTATAATGTCAGCTCTATTGACAACAAAGGTCATATTTTATTACCCAGGTGCCTTAACTCTATGTCTTACTTTCAATTGGTTCAGACTTGGATGAGAAGAAGTATACAATTTAGAAGACCTCCATGAGCCCCAATAGTGTAAGACAAAACAAACAGTGAACTCAGATCAAGTATGTTGGCAAATTCCTGAGATAAGAAGGTTTCAGCTCACAAAAACAAAATTTGTTTATCATGTTAAAGAATTTGGATTCTATCCTGTAAAGAATCAAAAAGCAGTGGAACACTTTAAATAAAAGGGGATATGGTCAGACTTAATATGTTTGATTATCCTCTTATGTAAGGTCAACATAGAAAGAAAATGAAAGTACTGAAAAGTGGGATCAGGTTAGAAAGAGAAGGTAGAATTTTCTGAAGGCCACATTCACCAGCTCGATAACTGTCTAATGCAAATGATGAGGTCGTGCTTTCTCATCCTACTGTCTAATTTTAAATAACTGGTCAGTTGGCTCCATAGTTTCATTAAGTCAAGCAATCAGATAAGCAAATCTTGAGTTGCATTTGGGATCTTCGTCACAATGTTTCAAAGATGCTTTACAAGAACCCATTTCAGAAAAAGAATAAAGTAATGTTGTTTCTCTTCCAACCTCCAAAGTTTACATTTTCACAGCATATACCTGATATAGTATTATTTAGAATTCTAAAAGGCAAAATACTGATAGTCATGGAGTGATGGCTTGAAATCTAGAATTTGTGGCTATCGATTAGGTCATTGTCATTGACCAAATAAGCACAATTTTAAATTTTGATGCAAAACAGATGTATACTACATTGCAACATTTATTTTTCTCCCTGGAGAGATTTATTTATTCTTTTGGGAAATGTCAGAGTACATCAAGTGCATAATGGTATCTCTAAGCCACAAGCTGCCAGGTGGTTCCTTGCCTTTCTGAGCACTCTCCTTTCCTTTTGTGCCATTCCTCTGAGCAAGATGCTTCCATCAGACCCTTGTAAGGCAACTGATTCTGACCCTGAGATAAAGTTAATGGTTTCTACCACAAACATTTCAGTTCCATCATTGTCTAACATGGTTCTAGAAATAGTAACTAGAAATACTGTGATAAACAAGCAAAAGAGGACAGAGATATCTTTCAGCCTCCTGAGAAGATCAAAACACAAACAAACAAAAGCAGCAGTAATAATACCCCATCGTCATTTCCTAATGTTTTCCCCCTCCCATTAGGAAATCCCCTGACATGTAGTCTATCTGATGAGGAACAGTGTTTAGGAAACACAGAAATGGAGAGAAAAGTTACTCACCTAGCTAGGCAAACCAGATGAGGGATTTTTCCCTGTTTTGTGTGTATGTGTACGAGGGTATGGTGTGTGTCCATTAGTCAAATAGAAGTTTGCTTCTTTCTTACTTAAAAATCTATAATATAGTCATATTTTAAAGTATTTTCTTGTGTAACTCTCTATTTTTCTTAAAGAAGTATGCCCAGATAATGTTTATCTAATATAACAAAATTTCTTCTTATGTGATGAGACTTAACTGATTTTTTTTTTTATTAAATCATAGCTGTGTACATTGATATGATCATGGGGCATAGTTCACTAGTGTTTGAATTCTTTGTAATAAATACACTTAATATTTATAAGAAAAGATAGAATAATTCATTATATTAGAAATAAGACTGGAAATAAGCCAAAATGTTAATAACTATTAATCTTATGTGGAAAGAAATGACTAATTTAGGTGTTCTTTCTTAACTTTTATTTTGTGATTGACTAATAATTGTATGTATGCATGGAGTATAATGTGTTGCTTCAACATTGTGGAATGATCAAATCAGGGTAATTGGCATACTAATCAGCCCAAATAGTTGTCATTTCTTTGTCATGACAATATTTAAAATTCTCTCTTTTAACCTTTTTGAAATATACATTATTATTAATGATAGTCACCTTTCAGTGCAATAAAACATCAAAACTTATTCCTCTTATTTAACTATAACTTTGTACTCATTGACTAACTTCTCTCCTTTCCCCCTCCAGCTTCTTACTACCCCAGGGCTTGATAAGCATCACTCTACTCTCTACTATGAGTTTGACATTTTAGATTTCACAGATAAATCAGATCACATAGTATTTGTCTCTCTATGTCTGACTTAATTTCATTTAACATAATATCCATTTGGTTCATTCTTATTGTCAAAAATGTCTGTTTTTTGAAGGATGAACAGCATTCCATTGTGTGTGTATAGATGTATGTATTTATGACACTTTGAAAATCCATTCACCCCTGGGACATTAAGGTTCTTTTCATATCTTGGCTATTGTGTACAATGAACATAGGAATGCAGACATCTCTTTGGGATACCAATTTACCCTCTTGTGGGAATATACCCAGTAGTGGAATTGCTGGGTCATATAGTAATTCTATTTTTAGTTCTAAGAAGAAGTATTACAAACAAGACAATCCACAAAGTCCAAGTACTTATTAACCCTTGCCTGCTATATCCCAGGAGTCAAGCCTTGATTCAATGTGGGAAAGGCATACACAAGAAATTTGCATCTCAGCGCCATCATTTTTGATCTTGACAAGTAATTTTATTTCTCTGAGTCTCTGTTTTCTCCTCTGTAAAATTAGGATAACAGTACTCAATTTGGTTTGTCTGACGGTTAAATGAGACAAAATCTGGCTAATGGAGAACCTAAGCAATAATATATGTCTGCTAGATACTAATTCCTACTTCTTATACAATCATAAAGGATATTTCTTATTAAAAAAATGGTAACACATCTCAGACTTACCTTTTGAATAAGTATCTTCTGTATAGTTGTGATTGGCATTGTTTTAAACCTGCTTTTCAATACTTTTATTAATATTTATTTTGGGTCCCTCATGAAAATTACTTAATTCCTTATATGCAATAGTTTACATTATTTTCTATTTCCTTCATCATCTTGTCTTTTATTTTTATAGGCTTCTAATTTGAAAGTATCTTTTCCATTCAGCTACCTCGAGGGCATCCCATTTTATCTTAATGCAACCTTATGAAAAAAGTATCATCTTCACTTCACAGTTGGGAAAATTATAGCCACGGAAAGGTTAAATGAATGTCTGAGATCATCCAGTGGCATAGGCAAGACTAAGTCCAAAGTCTTGGCCTTCCCAGGCTTCAGTACTCCAGACCATAACTTCTCCTTCTAAATTCTCATGAGCCTTTTAAAAAACTTCAGTAGACATTCCAGAATTTTATTATTGCTATGTTTCTACAATGTGTTAATGTGTCAATTCACTGCCTAATAATACGAACAGAATTCACAGCAGTTAATAGAACTTAACTCACTTTCTCCAGATATCAAGCCCAGACCTATTATGAAAATAGTATGCATTTAGCATTGCAAGAATATGTTTTAAAGTTCTAGCTGTAAAAGAGCTTTTGTAAAAAAGAACTTTTTACTTCTCATTCAAATAAAAGGGGGCTTGCAAACATACCAATGAATTGGAGAAAGTGTTTAAGGGAGACCTCCCTAAAATACATTTGTTTTCTGTTTAAAATCCAGCAACGTCCTTTAATTAGAAAAGATCAAGTTCTCATAAAGATGCCAATACAATCTTGATATTTTGCATGTATGTCTTACATACTAGTATGCATGCACACACACACATCAATGGAAATGGATAATATCTGTGTTTATATGTACATATATGCACATAAATACATACACATATACACAACATACACCAATATAAAATATTAAATTCTGTATAAACTTATAGAAAGGCAACACACAGACTGAAGAAGAGTGCAAGGTCTTTTGTATCAATTGGAGATCACAATAAAGGATAGCACTGGCAAACTTGAAAAATAAAAAAAAAGGACTGACTGAAAGGATATGGGTGACTCGCAGAACCAAAGGAGTAACTGCAGAAGTGTGCCCAAAAAACAATGCAGGGATGCAGGTGGTGAGAACTAGGCAGCAAACTAGTTGGAGGTTTTATTAGGTCACCCATGTGGGGATGAATTGGCTCTATTTCTCCTTCTTTTTTGTCTCTCTTTTTAAGAGTCAAATCTTGGGCAAGAACATCTGGTTGGTTCATATACTTACCTATTAGCCAGGTGAGAATCGGGGACTTTGAATGATAGTTAACAAAAGTGCAAATATTAAATGGTAGACAAAAAGTAACTCCCTAAAGAAAACAATGGTATTATAACAAGAAGAAGGAAGCTAGACCTCTAAAAATTAAATTAAAGAACAAAACTGTTTTGTTTAGATTTAATACATTTTATAGAACAGAAATTTGCCTCAGATAAACTCAGTAGGCTAAACAGATTTAAGATTATCCCATTTAATGATTACAGAAACCTATTCTAGAAAGTCCTCAGTAAATTAAGCTATTTGTAATTTCATATTATGCTCTTAGTATGTTACTTATAGTTACCTGTTTTATTATTATTAAATCTATCATTTAAAAAAACACAAGCAGCACAATATAATTCACTCCAAATTATACTTTCTTTCACCAGGTAATTACATTAGAAAACACTAAGCCTTCTGCTACAAGGAGATAATACGATTCCTAGGTGTGCAAAGACACACGGCAAACGAGACCTAAAAGGGAATGTCATCTCACAGTAAAATACGCCTACCTCTAAGGGCTTCGTTTTACCACTGCTAATGTTCTTTTGGAATTCTGACAGAAATGTATGTATGCATGTATGAGACTGCCATTGATTAGCAAATCATTATGTACTAAATACCCAGAGAAAAAAACACCACTAAAAATTCAAAACAAGACAACGAGCACATTTGAAATGAATTTCAAAAAGCATATATGGAAATTAAAACCTTTTTTTGCAAACTGCCATCACTGTTTTTCCAGATTGTAATGAAGTATTTGGTAGAACTAAGTATTGGATAGCTATAAATCTTTTAAAAGATGGAAGAAGGAGCTGAGGTTTAAGGGGTTGCCCCTGACACTATTCAGGGAATGAGGTAGAAGATGTGATTCTGTGAGTTCTCTGGCAAACAAGGAACAGTTTTTCATCAGTACTCTGTGTGGACTCATAGTTTTAGATCTTAGATAACTTTAACTTGAAATTAAGAGACCTCAGCGATCAGTCAGTCCAGACTCTTCATGTAACAGTTTCTCTCACTGTCATTCATATGCTCTGGTCTGAAGTTAGTAGCACTCCTACTCTACTCACGCCATCTATAATTCACTCTTGTATTACCCACAGCAGAGAAGAACATTTACCAAAATATATGGCAACAGTTCTAATTTGTTTTTCTCTAACAGAATGTTTCTGTGTTGAAAGAAGTAGGGGGAAATTACAATGCAAATACCAGCCAGTCTTCTGCCTTTTTTGTGTACCTTAAAGCACTCAAGCAATCTGTGAGATTGTGGGGCCATAAGAGATTAGTTTTTTATACATTCCCTGTTTCGTTCTAAAAAACAATTTATGGGGCTTTAGAAGTCAACTAGCAAAATCTTATTTCTCAGAGAGGACGCTCTTCTGTGCAATCTCAAATTGATGCTTTCTTTTATTATTCAATGACAAACCACATTCACAATTTGCTTTATCATGGGTTGATAAAGCTAACCTTTTTTTTTTTTTTTGTTAAGAGACAGAGTCTCACTTTATGGCCCTTGGTAGAGTGCCGTGGCCTCACACAGCTCGCAGCAACCTCCAACTCCTGGGCTTAAGCGATTCTCTTGCCTCAGCCTCCCCAGTAGCTGGGACTACAGGCGCCTGCCACAATGCCCGGCCATTTTTTGGTTGCAGTTTGGCCGGGGCCGGGTCTGAACCCACCACCCTCGGTATATGGGACCGGCGCCCTACCGACTGAGCCACAGGCGCCGCCCATCATTTTTTTTTTTTAAACTCCCTGATATTAACTCACATTCTCTTTCTTAGAATGCACACTTTGTTTTTTTTAATATAGTCCACGTTTAGGATTTCTTTCAAGATCATAATCTGTTCATAAACTTCCCACTAACCATAAAAATGTTTCTTCCTGTAGCAAAGATATTATTTAACAGAATCAACTTGTCCACTGTCAAAATCAAAAGTGTCTCTTCTAATTCTGAATCAGCATCAGAATCACCAGCTGAGCACATTCATGGGCTCTACCCCAGGCCTAATGAATCAGAACCTCTAAAGATAAGACCAGGAAGTTGCAGCTATTACATATCAATTAAAAAAAATTATATTTAACAAAAATAATCTGGATTTTTAAAAAACCACCTTCTGATTCTTATATACATTTAAATCCCAAAACTAGAACCTAAGGCAATGATTTTCAACTGGTGTGCCATGGCACACTGGTATACTGTGAGTGTACCTTAGATGCACCACAAAAACAAATTTTTTTTGTGAAAGTCTCACTTTGTCACCATTGGTAGAGTGCCATGGTGTCATAGCTCATATCAACCTCAAATTCTTGGGTTCAAGAATTCTCTTGCCTCAGCCTCCCAAGTGGCTGGGACTATAGGTGTCCACCACATACTCAGCTATTTTTTGTTGTTGTTTGGGATTCATTGAGGGTACAAAGAATTGTGTTACACTGATTGCATTTGTTAGGTGAAATCCCTTTTATACTTGTGTCCTGCCCCCAAGAGGCATGCCATACACCATACACCGTGACCCCCATCCCAACCCTCCTCCCCTCTCCCTGCTCCCTCATTCCCCACCCCTCCACCTTGTATTAGATCATCTACTGCCTTCATATTAGAATTCAGTACATTGAATTTTTGCTTTTCCATTCTTATGATGCTTCATTAAGAAAAATGAGTTCCAACTCAATCTAGGTTAATACAAAAGATGTAAAGTCTCCATCTCTTTTAATGGCTGGATAGTATTCCTTGTTAATCCATTCCTTGGTTGGTAGGCATTTAAGTTGTTAGCAAATTTTGGCTATTGTAAATTGAGCTGTGATAAACAGTCTAGTGCAAATGTTCTTACGATAAAATGTTTTGTTTTTTTTCTTCTGGGTAGATGCCTAGACAGACAAATGGCTAACAAACATGAGAAAATGCTCATCATCCCTAATCATCAGAGAAATGCAAATAAAAACCACCCTGAGATACCACCTAACCACAGTGAGAGTAGCCACATCACAAAGTCTCAAAACTGCAGATGCTGGTGTGGATGTGGAGAGAAGGAAACACTTTAATGCCTGCCTGTTTTTCAGAGATGAGGTCTCTCTCCTGCTCATTCTGGTTTCAAACTCCAGGAGCTTCATGCAATCCACTGGGCTCAACTTCCCAGAGTGCTAGGATTATAGGCATAAGCAACCACACCCAGCCTGCTGCAAAAATGTTTAAAGATCATTAAATTATTTTCAAAAGATGTTCAAAGTACAGTGAGTATATTCTTTTTCTTTTTTTTCTTTTTTTGATCAACATAATTTAAATGTGCCTTGGAAGTTTAACTATAGGTTCAAAGGTGCCCGGAGATCAAAAAGGCTGAAAAAGACCTAAGGTAGATGGACAAAAAGCTGATGTGGATTCAACCACCTTGCCACCTGGAAACTCTCAGAAAAATCTTATTCTACTAGAAAAACAAACAAACAAACATAGTTGTCTGAAAGCTTTACAAGTTCCACAAAGCACTACATTGACATAGATGCAGGAATCAAGTACTTGGCTAATACTTGGTCTTTGAGTCTAATTATTAAAGGGACTGTAGTCATCATGGAGAAAGTACAGAAACAGTGAGAAACAAACTCTGACAGCATCAGATCTGGAGTTTGGGAGTGAGGGGAACCTAATGAAATGCCCTCTTCCTCTTCTTAATATCAGAATATGAACAGCACCTCAATATACTTGACACTTAAGGGAAGCTTGTTTTTACACATAACAAACTTTGAATTCATGGGGGTTATCACATTTTGGCTTCAATATTCTAGAGTTAATCCATGAGATGAATGTTAAACTAATATTGCATACACTTTGTTAAGAACCTAAAACTGAATTCTAGAGTTAGAGTAAAATAACAAAATATCTTAGGGCTTAATCCTTGAATTTTTCTTCCTTTTTCTATCTACTTTCCCTCCCTTGGTATTTTCCTAGCTTTAAATATCATGACAACTAAATTCTCTATTTCAATTCTCTTACTTTCATTCATATTTATCTAGGCTCTTATTCAACTGCCTATTTGACACTACTTTTAAACATCTCAAACTAAATATTTCTAAAACTGAACTGTTCATGTTTAATTTCTCTCTTTTTCTTCCCACATCCATCCTTCAGCAATCTTCTTGGCTCTACCTTCAAAATACATATATAATCTGATTTCTTGGCATCATTTATATTTCTACCACTTGATCTGAGCCATCTACTCTTGCCTGGATTATTGTAAAAGCCTCTTAAATTGTTTCCCTGGTCCTATCATGGCCTCACTCTAATCTATTCTCAATTCTAAAACCCCAGAGCAATCAATTTAAAACTAAAACCCAAAGATATCAAGCCATTGTTCAAAATTTTTCCATGTCTCCTTGTCTCACTCAGGGTAAAACTCCAAGTTCTTGCTATGATTGACAAGGCCCTACATAGATCTGGTTCCTTGTGACCTCTAGATCTCATACTCCACTGTTCTGCACCTGGTTCATTCTGCCCCAGATGCCTTGGCTTTGACCTTCTAAAGATACTGTGCTCCTGCCTTAAAGCCTTTGCAGAAGATTTCCTAAGTATTCTCATTATTTATGCCTTCATCTTTTCTAAGTTATTGCTTAAAAAATATCATCTTCTCACAGAGTAACTCCCTGATCACCCTACAGTATTTAAAATTTACCCAGGTCCCCCAGAACTATTTACCCCTTTTTTTCCTGCTTATTTTTCTTTCACATGTTGTCACCTTTTAATATACTCTATAATGTAATTTTCCATTTTTATTTATTATCTGCCTTCTTCCACTGGATTATAAACTTCACTGAAGCATTCCTCTTTGTTTTGTTTTGCCATCGTTGTATTTCCAGTACCCGGAACAGTTCCTGGAATAAAATATGTTTTCCAATAAATGTTTCTGAGTGACTCAGTTAATAAATAAAGAAGCTTACCTGGATCTTTGGCCCTGACAAAACAGGTCACTTAATCTTATATTGTCTGTCTCCTCATATGTGAAATAAGATTCATAATCTTTATTAAGTTCTCAGCCATGCTCTGAAATTAAAGCAGTGATCATAGATCCACAAACATGGAAGGAAGCCAATGAAGTTCTGGGGCACAGTTACATCATTTGAAGACTTGTGAAACCAAGCTGGAGTGGTCCTGAGAAAGCAACCCAGTGGTCCTGTGATAAGGACTGAGTTTCAACATAACTTTGGATCAAGGTGGATCTGAGGTTATACTCCCCTCTCTCAAGGAGTCATAAAGAAAATCTATCTGATGGTTTTGTCTTTTCATCTTTTTGCTAATTTGGGCAGCCCAAGCAGTGTTCACGGCCTCCATTCAGTATGATTTTGTAAATGCTAGCCACACTGAAGAGTTTAAAGGGATGAAATATCTAAGTAATATGAGACTTCTGGTGGGAATAGCTTTCAGAGAATAGTAATATGACTAGACAAATTTTAACAAAAAAATATTTTGACTCTAGGAGTCAAGGGAAATGGATCCTAAATCTGGTTCTATTGCTGTGTGATCTTCAGAGAAGTCACTTAACCTTTATGTCTCAGTTTTCTCATTTCTGAAATAGGGATTTGCCAACACTCACAGGGTAATTGTAGAGATTAGATAACAGATGGAAAAAAGCATTTTTAAGTTTACAAATGCCCTACATAGGATTCATACTTCTAAAGCACAAACAATGTTTTCAGTGCTGAAAATGACAGAGAATTAAATGTGATATTTTTTCATAAAACTAGAAGATTCAGTCCTATAGGTTCACAATTGACCTAACAGGATATAACGCGCTCTGGGAGCTATTCCAGGGAAGAGGCTCCTGACGGAGTGGAAAAGTCAGGCACATGCAATTACAATGTTGAATCTAATCATCATCACGAGTTGAGGCTAGACATTTACGGATCACCATGGGGATGGGAAGGAAGCTGACATACTTAGTAGGTGGGAGGAGAAAAGTTTTTTCAGAAAGGTGAAATTATCAAAGGCAAAGTCACTTCCAACTTAAGAATGAGATATTTTACAAGCTCTATAGCTCATCTAGATAATAGACCCTAGCATTAGCTGCACTGAGTATGTTTGCCAGCACAGAATAGTGGATGTTCTCAGTGTCACACTTGGTACCAGCACAGCTGAAATCAAGACTGATTACAATCAGGACACTTTTCTCTGGCTCGATAGACGCTGACAAAATCCATGTTTTCTTTTTTCTGGGGCCCAGCTCAGAAGTCAGGCCTGATCAAATAAAGCACACATTCCCTTTGGCACTAAATATGACTCAGCTATATGGGGGTCCTGGCAAGTGAGAGAATCATTTTTTCTAAGCCATGGCCATTCCCTGGAAGCAAATCTAATCATAGTATGGTGTTTCAAAAAAGGAAGTGAGGAATTTTCAGAGATGGGCAGAAGGGAAGATATAAGAATAACCATAACAAGGTCCTTGGGATAAGGGAGAGCCATATTGGATGAAACTTGAGATGCTATATAGCAGCTGTACAGAGCCTAAGTAAAGCACAATAAAAAGACTAAGTAGGTGTTAATTAATGAAAGGATGAAAGCCTACTCGGAGTCAGCCAAGTTTCTGTAATTGTATTCACTTGGTTGCAGAACAAAAAACATTCCCTTTAGAACCATTGGGTATTTAATTACCACTGTATGGAGATACAACTGTTATTTCTGAATACCATCCATGTGTCATAGCCATGGAGTTGAAGCACCATTCAGAAGGAGCAGCAAATGTGTTCTCTTGTTATATATCCAGTCTGATTTGGCCAAGGTCACAAAGACAGGTTTAACAAACATTATTACCATTCTTACCGAAATACAAACCCACTTTTGGAAGACAAGTGTTTTATAAATATACCAACTGAAAAACAAGCACAGTGAATTTAAGGCTATGTAAGCATGAGAAGATTCTTTCACAGAAATGCTCTCTCTCTGCCAAATCTTCTTTCAACCTTCAAATGTTCTCAAAACAAACCTTCTTCTTTCATGTCCTTGATTCATGGTCCCTTCAATGAGCTTAGTCACTCTGTAGCACTAGTACACAGAAACTTCTCTTAGATGAAACAGTCAGGAAATGCAATATAAAGGCTTATACTATTCTGGTTACCAGAAAATTCTGCCTCTGAAACACAGCATAAAGTTTCCATCAATAACAACACATAGATATGTTATATTATATTAATCTCATAACTGTACATCTGCTGAATGTAGTGGAATCTTCTCTTGGTAACTCATATAGTACCATATAGTACTGTAGGATCATAGTGTGTCTCAGATTTATTAGTGGTCACAGTAGAAAAACAACTATACCAAAGTACTGGTGAGTAGAGCATTATGTTTAATATATTCCTGGTCAACACTAGAACACCTTTGCCCCAAAACTATTTGTTATGTAGATAGCTGTTGGTAACACGAGGAATTTTCTATCAACCTACTTAACAAGATGATATCCACTTACTTTCTATGATCAAACCAAATCAGGTGTGCTTAGTATAGTGTGTTTTTAAACATTTGCCTATGATTATATTCATTTATGCTTAAAGTTATTTTCCATAGGTCTCCTTATGTCGGATTGTCTTCAGGCTCTAAAATTTTATTTTCCATAGCAATTTCTTTTCCTCAATGTTTATTTTAACACTATGCACAATGAGTTCTCCAAAAACTATCTACTAACTGGTACTTACTGGCTACATTTTGTTAAAAAAAAAAAATATATAGGATGCTATTGTTTTAAACTGACCTCCTACACTAGGTCATAATGAACCAGACCAAACAAAAATGGACTTGCTCAAGCTAAATACCATAAAATCTTTAAAGAATAAATAGATCCCAAGCAGACTAGTTTTTCCTGAAAACAAGATTCTAGTTTACCTGAATCAGTGTAGTGAGAAAGTCCTCTCTGCTTTAACCCATGCAAAGAAGTAATCTGTTGTCAACCAATCAATTATTTTATGTTGTTCAGTTTTATTGTCCTCACTGTCCAAAGCCCACTGCTCTGCCATTGCTGGGTGAGTGCTTCATTCTGTGTTGAACCAGAATGTTTATTGCAACCCAATTCATAATTGCTAAGTCATGGAAGAAGCCCAAGTGCCCATGGATCCACGAATGGATTAATAAATTGTGGTATATGTACACCATGGAATATTATGCAGCCTTAAAGAAAGATGGAGACTTTACCTCTTTCATGTTTACATGGATGGAGCTGGAACATATTCTTCTTAGTAAAGTATCTCAAGAATGGAAGAATAAGTACCCAATGTACTCAGCCCTACTATTCATGGCTCATAAATAAAAAGCAATTAGATCTATAACAAAATATATTGTAATTTTGTCTTTGACAAGTCTATATGGCAAAAATAGCCAATGAGTTTTTAAGCAAATAACTATAATGTTCTTGTAAATAAAACAAATTTATGGTTTTCCTAGCATGCTCTACAGAGATCTGGGGTTCTACAGATGTGCTTCACCATGCTATGAAGAGACAGCTAAGTTGACTTTTCCCTGTGCAACTCATACCCTTTAGCCTAAGCAACTCTGCCATTACCTATTTTATAAATAGGGAATCTCTACAAGATTGTGTGTAAAATTGACTCTGTAACAAAAAAATAGTTTGATCCAACTACTGATTGACAATAATATTTCACTTGGGTGAATCTACTTGCTTGTTGAAAAAACTACTATTAAGCAGGAGCAGTGATATTGACAAGCCCTTTTCTTTGGTGTGGAAATATTTTTAAATGCTTAGCAAAGGTTTGATGCTGAATAAAGCCCAGGTAGTCCCAAGGATTACTGTTCAAGGTACCCTTATGCAAAACATTTAACTGAGCTTCCACCCTATGATTCTAAAAAATAAGCAAAAATGCTGTTTCTACTTTAAAGATTTGGGTTAGAGTTATTGGAGAAGCACGTTCACATGCTGAAGAGTTTGACTTTTCTCCACATTGGAGTAATTACCCAGCATTGTAGCTAGACTTAAGGGATTTCAAATGTAGTAATGAATTGCTGCAAACCTTCCAAGAAATACAGAACCATATGTCTCAGGGAATGGGTTGGAGGCTGCAACTACAGATAAAGATGTGGGAAGGGAATGCTAGTACTTCTAAAACCACTGTATAAGGTTATGAATTGAAATTCATTGCTAATGTAGATGAAGCTGGAATGTATTTTTCCCATGCTGTTCAGGGTGGAATTTGTCATAGTAGCAGGAAAGTGGATGCTAAACTCTGTCAGTTGCTTTCTAATGATTAAAGAACAGAATGTTCAGATTCTTAGAATTTTTATACTAGAAGTTCAAATTTATATGGGGCTTATATTATCTGGATGGCTATAATTAGAGTCTCTCAGAAGCTTAAGCTAGATCAGGAAAAGGACAAAATATGAGATTGAAACTAATAAGAATTGAAATACAGTAGATGAAAGAAACCAGCTACAAAAATTTCACATTCAGGAGATTTTTTTTTTCCTTGAGAAGATCCAAATCCAATCAAGGAATCAAATGTAAATAGGAAAAATTTAACTTAATCAATTAAATTCATTTATTATGTGTAGAAAGGATGAGATGTGTTTATAGAAGCACAGTAATTTACACTGAGGCTAGAAAAAAAAGGATGCCAAAAATAAATCTTTGTAAAAATCTTCTCAACACTAAGAAGAAGGAAGATTATATTTCTAGGTCACCTGAGGTAAATTGTATCCATAAATCCAGGTACGTCACCACTGATTTCTTATAGCTTCTACCAACCTGTTTTCTTTTCTGGTGCACTTTGGAAGAAAAGTTGTCTTGGGCCACACAACAAATACACAAACCCTAATGACAGCTGATGAGCATTAAAAAAGGTCCATGCATAACTTTTCATGATGATCTGACACCACAAATAAGCAAAACATTCTTCAAATAATCTACATGTTGCTCATAGGCCACAGGTTGAACACTCGCCCTAGACAATCTTCAGGATGTCAAGAAAGAAATAATAGAGAAAATAGACTAAGTGAAATAAATAATCGTAGATAATCTGAGTGGCCCTCAGCTATCAGGCAAAAGGCTTATTAGAGGAACTGAGGTTTCTTGCTAGAAGAAGATATTCTACCTGTGAACTGCAGCTTCCACTGTGTCTGAGAGTTTCAGCTGCTCCATAAATTTTGAACTTGTCTAACCAGTTCCCCCAATCAAATAAGGCAATTCCTTAAAATAAATGCTCCTAGGATATATAGCCTGTTGGTTCTGGTTTTCTGGTTGAACTCTGGCTGATATACCCCCACACAACCTTTCTCAGGCAACTAGTGGAGAATATATTACTTCATCAAAAATAAAGACGACGACTGTGGTCAAGCCAACAGGGGATTCAACTAAAAAGAGGGATAAAGGAGGATAATGGTGACTAACTAAAAACCCTTGGGACAATAGCTGTGAACCATGCTGGACAAGAATGTCTGACTTCCAGGATGCAAGCAGAGACAGATACTTATATGGTGAAAATCACTAACACGTATCAGATTAGTAGTAGATTAGTTGTCTTAGAGATGAAGACAACCAGACAGATTTAAAAACAGTAGTGATAGGAATTCTTCAAGACAAAAAGTTGCTTGGTGGTTTATTGGTGGAACCACAGAAATCTGTTCATAGTTCACATTGAGCCAGGGAAGCAGGGATTGCGATGAAACTGTTCTAGGGCCCAACATGAGCCATAATTATGCTTTTGCCAGAGATTATTATCAATGTTGTGTTCTGAAGAAGAATCTCATATCCATTACAAATGATAAGGTAAACAAATGAGCAAAGAAAGCTTCCCCACGTTTTGGTGTATTAGTGAAAACAAAGCATTCTGAATAGTACTGAAGAAATGATCTGGAAAAGATGCCAGGATGGAAAAGATGCCTTAGAAAGCATCAAACTTGTTCCGATACAAAAATGCTTTGAGTAGATGGAATGAAATTCACTATTACCAAAGTTGTGCTGTGGGGAATGAAGCTCCAGCACCAGAGTAACAATTTTGTCATCTGTTAACTATCAGAGTCTACAAAATAATCACATTATTTAGATCTAAAGCAACTTGAGATGTAAATTAGATTGTTACGGAAAGGTATGCCTTTTGAAGTTCTGGGGAGTCCAAATATCATCAAGTAATAAATTAAGTGAGGAATTATAAACTGTACTTTTTATTAGACCTCAGGTTAGTTTCATTCAGTTGAGGCATAGAACCAGAAGTGGATGGGCAGGATACAAACAGTAAGTATAGTTCTCTAGGATCAACTGAGGAGTGGATTCAAGGGTTCCCAGGGGCCTCAAGACTAGTTTTTTTTTTTTTAAATCAAAGCTGTGTGATGGGGTTCAGTGTACTGATTTGATATACAATGTGAAATGCTTACATTCAACTGATTAACACATCCATCACCTCGCCTACTTATTTGTAGTGGTAGGACAATTATACCCTTTCTTAATAGTTTTGAAATATACCATTGCATTATGCATATCAGGTGAGGTCCCCCCAAATACCCTCCTTCCTCTCACCTCACCCCCCTCTCCTCTTCCCTTCTACTTTCTGGACTACAGTTATGTTTTACCATTCGTATGAATGTGTATGTGATTATATATTGATTTCCACACCATCCTCTGAGGATTGTAGGGAAAGTTGGAGATGCAGTGGCTTATTCTTTAGTGTGTTTGTCTTACAGTAATGGAAACGAATGCATTTATATGCACATATAGGAATAAACACCATAGTATCACAAATTAGGCAGACTAAGACATGAGGCATGCTGGTAACTTAGCAACTTGTATCAGCAAGAAATGAGAAGCTGAGACTGTGAAGAACAGGACATGAAAATACCAGCCAACTTTGAGCAGCTAGCTTCTGGGACAGTAGCCAGGACATTCAACGTCCAAAAGCCAAAGAATATGGCAATCCAAGGCTATGTAACTAAGGGTCCCCATCAGTCAGGTAAAGAACAGCATCAGGAATCCATCTAATATTGATTATAGCTCTCTTCACAAAAAGCTTCTTTCAAGGAGCCAGGAGCTACAGGAAAGAGGTTTGGTACAAGTCAGAGAGAGAGGTAGAGTCACAGTTGCAGCTTTGGTAGTATCTCAAGCCCGGCAAGAAAAGCATAGCACATTCATGACTTGGATTAATATGTGGGGAACAGGGGAGAAAATAAATCCCTGGAACAAAAACAAGGCCAATTATAAACCAGGAATAGTTCTAGACCTGTTTACAAGTGGCACTAAGGAAACCGTTCTGACTGCCAGACCTGGTCACGCTTTGCTGGGAAATAGGGGTCGTGTTAGCTGAGTCGAGCATGAGTAGGGTATTATTGATTCCAGCTGCATGCCCCTGGGGATGATAAAAGTAAGGAAAATGATATCATTAAGGACAACAGTACAAGACTTAGCGACATTAAAAAAAATAAAAAAAAAATAAGTGATACTTGAGTCCTTCAAAGCTGTTACATAAGCTCAGAGTCCAAAGAACACTTGTCAGTGAGGAATCAGAGTTTTTAATGAAGAAGGTTATAGGAGTTTTATGCTATATATTTCCAAGAACTATGCTTCTGAGCAGGTGAATGAAAAGAAATTTTTTCACATTCACTCAGGCAGACATTTGTTCAGCATGATAACAGGAATTGCTATGTTTTGATCTCAGTAATAGTTTATGAAGCCTATTGGAGAGTCATGGAAAGAATGATCAAAGCAAGGACACAAATAATCTACACTTTTTTTTTCCTGTAGAGCCTGAAAAAAAAAAGGCTTTGTTACTCACCTTTCATTATCCTTTGAAAAAATTTGTAGGGAAATAAAAGCCAATGTCTGGAGAAGTCATCAAGAAAAGCCACAAATCAAAAAAGAGATTTCAAACAGATATGTTTTTAATGAACTGGCTGAAGGTGTTTTGGGGTTTTTAAAAACTGTTTCATCCCTACTTATCCCAGAGTGTTGGTGGCAGGGTGTTCAATCGATCAGCATTCTTCCAAATCTAAATGTTCTGGCATTCTTTCTTTGATAAAAGAAGACTTAAAGTGGGTGGAAGCAAGCCTTACGGTACAAATAAGCTTTCCTGAGAAACCCAGTCCAACTACTTTCCTCTTAATCCACTGGTACAGCAACCTGGAAAATTTGGAATAAATCTTCATCCATCCCTCTGTTACACTTGCAAGGGAAAAACACGAAGTGACTCCTTATAAACTGGCTGTCCTGATTTACAGAATGTTCGCTCAGTGGCCTTCCTTATTTTGTCTACTATTATTTACTCTTAAAAATACATCTTATTATAAAATGATATTAAAGCAGCTATTTCTATAACATGGTTTCTAATATATTTGATGAAACTGGAGATTTGATTCTTTATGTTAACAGCAAACAGTAAATATCTCTACCTGGTAAATGAACACTTTCAGGATTCAAATATGCTGTAATTTTGCTTAAGATGATCATATACTCACCTGGTTTTTATCCTACTTCACTGGGTATCTTGTCACAACATTCTTTGCTAACTTTTGCCTTACCCACCCCCCCTCCTTTCTCTGACACTCCACATCTACTTATCAGCAAATCTAGAGCCTTACATTAAATATACAAATAGAAGTCAACTATAATTTACACCTCTATTGCCAACAATCATCATCCTTTTTCAACTGCAATAGCTTCCTAATTGTAGTTCCCTATGTTTATCACCAGCCCCATCCAGTCAAATTTCACAACAGAAGTCAGAATGATCCTCTTAAGACTTAAATCAGATCATGTTTCCACTTTGTTCAAAATCCTGTGTCTCATTTGGAGTAGAGGTAGAAGTTCTGCAGAATGGAGACAGAACTATTAAATTTGCCAATACATTAGGCGTGGTAGGACTAGGGAAAGACAGCAATCAATCGTGGTAAGTGACTCATTAGTTTTGGGCCTGAGAACCTGGTGAATGATTATATGTTAACTTCTATGAGAAAGGCTAGAGAAAGAGTAGGTATGGGCCTTCCTGCTGCGTGTTTAGAGAATAGAATTATAGAGAGTAGATGAGAATTCTGTCATATACATTTTAGGTATTAGGCACCTACTATACATCTAAAGGAAGATTGGGAATATGTACCTGGCTATAAAATCTGGTCAGAGAAAGCCAAGTGAGTGAGATTTCATGAAAATCAATAGAATTAGAATACACTGATGAACTATTTTGATGCTGCTGAGAGATTGAGGAAAAATAGGACAGAGGTTGAGAGTGAATTTGGCAAATTCGGGTCATTAGTGTCTTAGGAAAAATTATATCAGCAAAGTGTGGTCCTTTGTGTCAGGGTCCTTCCACTTAGCATGTTTTCGAGGTTCATCCATTTTGTAGCATGGATCTGTGATTCATTCCTTTTTATGAATCGTATTCAATTATTGTATGGATAGGTGACATTGTGTTTATGTGTTCAAGTCAGGTGATGGGTATTTGGGTTGTGCCCACATTTTAGCTATGATGAATAATGCTACTATGAACATTCCTACATGAGTTTTTGTGTGAACATGTTTTTATCTCTCATTGGTACACATATAAGAGAATTGCTGTGTCACATAGTAATTACATGTTTAGCAATTTGAAGAACCACCAGGTAGTTTTCCAAAGCAGCCATACCGGTTTATGTTCTACCCAGAAATTCTGACCAGATGTGGGTCTTTTTAAAAATATACTTCATTCCAGCTTGGCACCCATACCTCAGTGGTTAGGGCACCAGTCACATGTACCAGGGCTAGTGGATTCAAACCCAGCCTGAGCCTGCTGAACAAACAAACAAAATAGCCAGGCATTGTGGCGGTTGCCTATACTCACAGCTACCAGGAGGCTGAGCTAAGAGAATCACTTGAGCCCAGGAGTTTGAGGTTGCTGTGAGCTATGACACCAGGGCACTCTATCAAGGGTGACAAAGTGAGACTGTCTCAATTAAAAAAAAATAAAATATATATATATATACTTCATTCCTATTAGCTTTTTGAAAATATGGAATATAGTACCAATATTTGCTTTATTGACCTTCCCTGGCTAATTATATTACCTGTATCCATATGGGGCCTATTTCAATTATTTGTTTGTTCTCCTCATTATTAGTTGTATTTTCCTGTTTCTTTGTATGCCTGGTAAACTTTGAATGCAAGCATACTTTTTGATGTTACTTTGTTGAATGCTAAATACTTTTGAATTCTCATGAATATTCTTGAGCTCTGTTAAGGGAAGGTGTTAAGTTACTTAAAAACAGTGCAATCTTTTCAGATCTTGCTTTTATGATTTGTTTTATAGGTTGAAAGCAGTTCACAGGCTAGGGATAATTATTCCCAACCACTAAGGCAAGTCTTTCTGGGTATTCTACCTGGTGCCTCTGAATTATTTTTCCAGTCTGGCTAGTGGTGGGAACAGGCACTATTCCTGAACACGCTGGCCTCATGTGTGCTCCAGATACAGACTCTCTCTATTCCCCCAGGTGGCTCTTTCCTAGGCTTCATGTAGTTTCATCCTTTGAGTACTTAGCAAGGGTCCTCCTGCAAGCCTCCAGTACAGCTCTCTCTCCTCCTTCTCACCCTGTCCTTTGAAATATCACTGCCTTGATCTCCCTGACTCTAAGGTCTATGTCCTCAGTTCAGGTTCATAACTGGACTCCACCTCAGTTCCTCTACCATGTGTCATGACCTGAAAACCCTTTGAAGTTAGTAATCTGGGGCAATAGTAGGTCTCATTTCATTTATTTCTTATATTTTAAGAACCACTGTCCTTTGTTGCTTGCTAGTCAGTGTCTTGAAAACCATCTTTTATGTATTTTGTCTGTTTTTATTGGTTGTTGTTTGGTTTTTAGAGGCAGGAAGGTAAATCTGGTTCCTGTTATTCCATTTTAGTTATATAGTTTTTCTTAATCAGAGGTAGTAGGAATAAACTCTTAATTAGCCCCTAATCAATACTTTTTCCCCCCCTTATTTAGGATGGGAATCAGGGATCTGGCTCAGATTGTTATGTATATTTACATAATATTTTTGTCTCAGATCTTAAAAAACAGATGGGGCAAGCATTAATAACTCAAATAGATTCCTTTTCTGCAAGCAAAAGAATTCTACTGGGGAATACTTATTTAGTGGATTTCTAGCCCAAGATTTGTCCTGGTAGAGTTTATAGATACAAATGCCTACATAAGGGCCTGATAGATAGGAAGTGTAGGCTAGATGTCCTATGTGATGAACTGAGGAAATGACAGTGAACTGGAGAGGTAGGCCTGGTCCAATGTCATTCAAGTTCAATAGTCTGAGAGTAAATAAAAGTGTCCTAACTTTCTGGCTCAAATTAATCTCACTGTTTGTATCCTAAACTCTCAGTACCCACCTTAATTGTAAGATTATTTTTATTGAAATACCATATGACAAAAAATCCTTTAAAAGAATAATATATAATATTAATAATTACCGTGTAATAATATTATTAATAATGCCCATAGGTCATACAAAAGAAGATTAACCAGGAGAATTAGAAGCATTGATAAGGAAATAAGTAAAGTCGTGAAATGTCCATTAAGCTTAGCAATATACTCACAGCAAGAACAGTACAGCTCTTCTGACTTCCCAGCAAAAGTAACCCTTTTAGTACAAGGTGTCCCATGTGTTTTGCAACTTGCTTTGGTCAATATTTTCTTAAGGTAAGAAGAAGGCTAACTGACACAGTTAGATGGGAAACTGGTCTTTGAAACATGTTGATATAAACTAGGAGAGACATATTTGGAGAGCTGTGATCAATATTTTAAGTATAATAATTTCTAGACTTTAAATAGTCTGGTTTGGTTTACAATTTCCTAGAAATTCAATGGTAGCTAAGAGAATCATATTAAGAAGAATAACAATATGAAGGATTCTATAGATTATGACTTAGCTGTGATGCTCATAAAATTCTAATTCCCGCAGGTATGCAGGGTGGTTTATATAAACACAAACCCAGAATATCTGAGTCATTTTCTGAGTGAAATATATGTTCCTACTAATATTCAGTCTGACTACTCTTACCTTTTAAAGGACATCGAACAATTTCAACATACAATAGTCAGATATAAAGTATTTAGTGTGGTTTTTTAATACCTAGTAAAAATAACAAAGGTATTATTAATTGTATAAAGAAGAAAGATCAGCATAAATATTTAATCACTTACACTTCTGCTATGCCAATAACTACTTTCACCCTGAGGTTTATGGATGTCTAAGACAGAGTATGTTTTATGACCAAAGTGCATTTTTAAAAGCCTTTTCCTAGGCTTGGTGCAGTGGCACATACCTGTAATCCTAGCCTCTGGGAGGCCAAGGATGGAGGATTCTTTTAGTTCAAGATTTTGAAACCAGCCTGAACAAAAGCCAGACTCTATTTCTACTAGAAAATATGAAAATGTGATGGACGTTGTGGCAGCAGACACCTGTAGCCCCAACAACTCGGGAGCCTGAGGCAGGAGGACTGCTTGAACCCTGGACTTTGAGATTGCTAGGATATAAGCTGACACCATGGGTTCAAAAAAGAGGTAACTTTTTTTTCAAGTATATTTTGTTAAATCAGTGGTTTCCAGCTTAAGGTCCTTTTATTCCCTTTTTGCTAGGGAACATTTATAAGGCATACGCAATGAATGTATTATGACCATTACATCTGTATGGTAGGTGCTGGCAAGTATGATTGAACCATCTCCTAATGCACAGGACAGCTTCCAACAACAAAGAATTACTCAGTCCCAGAGTTAAAAGAACTGAGACTGAGAAATCTTGTATTAGATCAAGGTTGTGTGATGCTGTTAAACTTCTGTATAAATTCCAGTTGGGAAATACCTTTGCACCTAACTTTTTTAAACTACAATTCTTTCAACAAAAATAACTAATTTAGCCTATCTGACCCTTTCAAGTAATAACGTATTACATTTTGCTTAGCACTTTCTCATTGGCACAGCCCTTTCATATGTTTTATCTCTTTTTCTCCTCATCAATCTTTGATGAAGTTATCTTTTCCCCTGTTTTACTGCCAAGAGCATTTTTGTGCAGGAAGAGGCCAAGTGATTCAAATAAGGTCACACTGATTCAAATTCTGAATGAAAGAGCCAATGCTCTTTTTGCTATCCTACAGATACGACACTCTTATTAAGGACATTATTTTTAAAAAGATTTAACAATAAACAAAACGTCACTATGTATCTTGGGGATGTGACCCCAGAAGGTAGATGTCATATGCTTTAAAGATGAAGACAGAGGAAGGGGACACAGTTTGGGTATGGGAGGTAGGGAGCAAGTACAAGGAGTGAGAAGTGAAAAAACACTGACGTTTGCCAAGCCATCTGGAGGAGCACAAATTCCTAAATTTAATATGATTGCTTTCCTATGAAAATCATTCCTTAGGTGCTCCAGTGGGGCAATCAGTTAGAATGGTACTTAGATGAAAATCATTCTTTCTTCTATAGGCAGGGTTAAGACCTTTAGGAAAACATCAAATGGACAAGTTCGACTACTGAATCAGAAACCACAGTTCCTACTTCAAACAAAGAAACTGATGCAAGGAATCCACTGTACATATACGGAAAAACTGAAAAAAAGTCTAGGGCTTAGCAACTATAGAAAGCTATTACACTTTTAAGGAAGCAGGAGAGAAGAGGCAGAATTGCCAGAACCCTGGGTGGTATGGCCAGAGCCCAGTGTTTATTCCATGTTAGGCCTGTCCAGCAACAGATGAAGCATCCAGGTGCTGCAGGGGATGGAGCCTATGACAAAGAGAAGGGGAAAATATACACTGGTTTATTGTACCTGTACAGTCGCCTGACAGTACTCCCTGTTAGCCTAACCCATCAGGAAATGAGCCTGCAGAAGCCAGCTGGGATAATAGAAGAGCAAGGTAGGAATCTGATGGTAAATAGGCTCAGTCATCACATGACCCGTGGACATTATGCCAGTGGAAACACAAATTGGTTCAAGGCACCAAGTAAATATTCCAGTACCTTTTTTTTTTTTAGAGAGAGAGACAGTCTCACTTTGTCGCCCTCTATAGAGTGCCGTAGTGTCACAGCTCACAGCAACCTCCAGCTCTTGGGCTTAGGAGATTCTCTTGCCTCAACCTCCCTAGTAACTGGGACTACAGGTGCCCGCCACAACGCCTGACTATTTTTTGGTGGGACTACAGGTGCCCGCCACAACGCCTGACTATTTTTTGGTTGCAGTTTGGCCGGGGCTGGGTTTGCACCCACAACCCTTGGTATATGGGGCTGGCACCCTACTCACTGAGCCACAGGCACCACCCCATTCCAGGACCTTAATCATATTTTCTTTCAAAAAGGAGATATTAAGTCTATCTTGAACCACACAATTAAGTAAAATGAAAATAAAATTCAGAAGAGATTGGATAAATCAAGCACAGTAACTTTTTGTATAAATATTTAGACCTTTAGGGTTAAGTGATTACAACTGAGAAAATTTAAAAAATAGAAAAAGAAAAAAAAGGTGGAACAGGTGCTCAGCAAGGAAGTGGGGATTTTTTCACACCTGTTTTGCACATAGTAGGCTCCACAGTTAAAATAGAGGCAAATTCTTGCTGAGCTTTTGACAACATCAAAACAAAAGCATTTCATCACCTTTCCTCAAAAAATTGCAGTCTGCAGCAGAATGCAATTTTTTTAAACGGTAGCTGAATTTTTTTTCTGGGAAAGGAGAAAAGGGATAAAACTATACTGTTGAAGTTTCCTCCTCCTAGCTGACTTACTGTGTGCACAGAATTACATGTGATTCGATTTTAAGAAAAATATTGACATTGTAGAATTACTAATATAAAGACCACAGAAATCCTGGAAATAAAAAGCCAAACTGCTGATGGCCACTTCAACTGTGAGTAATGGTTAATATTTAGAAAAAATTTAATTCAGGGGTAATTGCAGTAGGAATTTTGGCTTTCATGTACATCTTCTCAATCTGCAAAAGAGTAACCGGGAAAGCAATGAAGATGTATAGCAGCAGCATTGTACATAACTGAGTCATAAAAGGCCTCTTTTAGAGAAGTAGGCAAAGTCCTGAGAAGTGTGGCACTTACATAGGAAAATTTACAGTGTGAGCTCTGCTAGCTATTCTTCTTCGGACATAAGTGGGCTTTGCTGATGGTCAGTCCCAGAAGGCAGGGTAAGACTCAAACATCCAATATGCATTTTTAGACCTTGCTCTGTCAGGGGTGAGGGGGTGATGGGAAAGCTGGATGATACTGCAGCCTTAAGAAATTCCAGTCTTAGGAGAACATCATTGTGTCTACAGGGTCAAGTGAGCAAATGCCATAATCCAAAGCAGCTGTCTCCCGGGGTGGGGGCATCAGACAGACAGAAGGAAAACTGGGAAAGGGAATCCCAGGGCTTGTGATACTCCTGCAATGCATGCAGGCTGGCTCCAAAACAAGGGAAGTGACTGCGTGAGCCCTGGGGGGACTGAGTGGCCAAGACAAAGCATAAGACCAGGAAGTCCATTAGCTTATACTGGACACTGAGCAAGAGAGAGATTTAAGTGAGAATGGGTGTGAGGGGCTTGAAACTGAGTCATAGAAAAGTGTGAAAGTTCCCTCACAGGGGCATTTTCTTAATCTTTTAAGGCTCAGGTTCTTGCTACAGGTGTAGTGCCCAGGGTCTATAGCTATTTTTGATTTTATCAAACTGTTTTGAGAGCTGGAAAATAAAATGTCCTGGCTCTAAAATACAAAAGGAACTATAAAATGAAATTAATAAATATTTCAAGAGGAGAACTATATAAATCTGTTTAATTTTTCATTAAAAACCATTGTATTCTCATGTGGGACAAGGCTACATTTTCCAGTGTTTGGTAAGATGTAAGATGAGGTCTTCAAAAGAATACCCAGGGTTTATGCAACCCTCAAAATGGTCATTCTTTTGCTTGGCATAATTCATCTGGGGAAGGTCAAGAGTATGTTAAAACTTCAGCAAGGCTGGGAAGATAAAGAGTGGAAGGCAAAAACCCAGATCACTAGGGCCAGAAATGTGGGGGAGGGGAGAAGGGGCTGGAAAGAAGGGTGTCTATGACGGTTGCAGGAGTTGGCTTGACGGAGTGCTGGGAGATGTAGCCCAGTGCCCCCAGAGATGTTGTAGTCTGGTTTCTAATTTTGGTAATGGTCATACAGGGGTTTTCCAATTTTGCAGGTGGGCTGGCAGCAAAAGACTCTAAATACTAGAGAGAACCATCTGGAGGCAGGTGGCCATGCAGTGTTGTGTAGGGGTATGAATGCAGAATTGACAAAGGCAAGACAGCAGGGCTTAATTTCTAAAGCAGGGAGGCAGCAGAAGGGAAAGTGATACTGAACAAAATAACTGTTATAACAGAGCAGTAGAAGATCAACAAGTCAAGGAACACTGGGGCCCAGAGGTTCCAAGGCTCCTGGGTTCACCTAATCTGTGATTGGCTACCTGGTAATCTCATGTAGAATCTCAACCAAAGAGAGCAGACTTCCAGACTGCTGGTCTAGGAGCAGGGCCTAATGCTTTATGTCTCTCCCAGGGGAGGAGAGGGTCCTGAGTCTGAGTGAAACAGGGGGTGATCCAGGCTGAGATTACCCAGGAGGCAGGGTCCCTTTGTGTATCCAGAGATTAGGTGAGGGTGCTGCCACTTCTTGAGTCAGGTTCAGAGGCCAGAGGGGTAAAGTGGCCCCAATTTAGAGGAAGAAGAGGGATACAGAAACAGAGAACCACCTTCTGGGAAATGCAGGGGCAGATGCTTAACTCCCATTTGAGCCATGTAATGCTGGATGTGTGTCTGTCTGGGAGGAGACCACAGAGCCTGACTCAGAGACATTGTGATGACTGAGCAGAGTTGAAAGAGGAAACTGAGCAGCTGCACCTGAACAGCCATCAGGGCTGCTGCAGAGGCTGGTGACCACTGCCTGGAGGCAGAGTAGAGGGCTCCAGGCTCCCCCTGGGTCTGTCTCGAGGTTGCAGAGTCAACTGCAACTTCTCCAGTGACCTAAGAGCAGAAAAGGGGCAGGGCCAGGTACTAGTAAAGGAGAGAAAGCTTAGTTAGTCCAACTAAAGAGAGGTCAGCAGGGCCTAGTTCATGGCGGCAGTGCCCACCTGGATCCTGGCAAAGTAAAAAACTTTCAGCAGCTATAAGTGACCTTCAATGACAGTCCTCAGGGGGTACCTGGAGGTGGTTTGGATATTCTTGTAGAAGAGATTTTTTTTTTTCCTATTACACTGTGAATAGAGGACTTGCAGGTAGGGTGACCAAGATTTTTCCCAGATGACAGATTCCCCTACAGAGGTATTATGATTTCTAATTCATTAAGCACTTAATAATCTAGAATCTAGGGATTCCTAACATTTCGGGAGCCTTCAAAATACTTAAACCTGATTAAAATTAATACTTAATTGAATGGAATATAGCATAGCAGTATGTCAACTACTCAAATGCAACTCAACCCCTACCTGTCACATTTTTCACAAGAAAAGCAATAAAAATCATCTCTCCTATTGTAGACCTGACAGAGGACCAAAGCATTAAATATATGCTTTAAATTATTTAATTTGAAACAAGGAGCATTCTGAAATATTGACATAATGTGGCTGGGGGCATAAAAACAGGGTTATCAATGAAGGACTTAGAGGACTTAAAAATGACCCTGTTTTTATTCTCTGAGAATTCTCTGGGAATGATTTTTGAGTAATGAGTACATCAAACTTATGTATCCTTTTTTGCTACACAAGAGTTGTAGGTACAATGTTTGAGTTCTGAAGTTCCTTGTATCCTTAAAAAGTCAGTATCATATAAAAATACTATAAAACTAAGAATTCGCAAGCACGGTGAAAATCTAGAGATAGAGAAAGAAATAAACACATGGGAAGGGAAAATGAAATTATGTATATGATAACCTGTAAATTATTAAATAAGGGGTTTGGAGTCTCCATCCACATAAAAGACCTAATATTTAAAATAGTGAAAAATCATTAGCAAATGAGGCATTCTTTTCTTTCCACCTTAAGTCTCAATGTGAAATGTCATTTTAAATGTACGATCACTTTTTATGTCACTTTTTATTGCTTCCTAGAGCAATCTACCGATTCAACGCCATCCCTATTAAAATACCAACATCCTATTTTCAAGACTTGGAAAAAAGGATTTTGCTTTTTATATGGAACCAGAAAAAACCCTGGATAGCTAAGGCAGTTCTTAGTAATAAAAACAAAGCCAAGGGCATCACAATATCAGATTTTAGGCTGTACTACAAGGCCATAGTGGTACTGGCACAAAAACAGAGACATAGATATTTGGAATCGAATAGGAAACCAGAAAATAAAACCAACTTACAACCACCTAATCTTCGATAAACCAAACAAGAACATACCTTGGGGGAAAGACTCCCTATTCAATAAATGGTGCTGGGAGAACTGGATATCCACATGTAAAAGACTGAAACTGGACCCACACCTTTCTCCACTCACAAAAATTGATTCAAGATCAATAAAAGACTTAAATTTAAGGCATGAAATGATAAAAATCCTCAAAGAAAGCATAAGAAAAACACTGGAAGATATCAGCCTGGGGAAAGACTTTATGAAGAAGAATGCCCTGGCAATTGCAACAACAAAAATAAACAAATGGGATTTAATTAAACTGAAAAGCTTCTGTACAGAGAAGGAGACAACCACCGAAGCAAATAGACAACCTATACAATGGGAAAGGATATTTGAATATTTTGAATCAGAGAAAAGCTTAATAACTAGGATCTATAAAGAGCTTAAATTAATCCACATGAAAAAAGCCAACAATCCCATACATCAATGGGGAAGAGAGATGAACAGTACGTTCTCTAAAGAAGACGGACAAATGACTAGCAAACACATGAGAAAATGCTCATCATCCTAATTACTAGAGAAATACAAATTAAAACCACCCTCTAACCTCAGCGAGAAAGGCCCATATCACAAAATCTCAAAACTGCAGATGCTGGTGCAGATGTGGAGAGAAAGGAACACTTTTACACTGCTGGTGGGACTGCAAACTAATATAATCATTTTGGAAGGAAGTATGGAGAAACCTCAAAGAACTCAACCTAGACCTCCCATTTGATCCTGCAATTCCATTACTGGGCATCTATCCAGAAGGTAAAAAATCATTTATGATAAAGACACTTGTACTAGACTGTTCACTGTAGCTCAATTTACAATTGCCAAAATGTAGAAATAGATCCCTCAACCCAGGAATGGATTGGCAAGCTGTGGCATATGTATACCATGGAATACTATTCAGCCAATTTATTTATTTATTTTCAGTAATAAAGAGGTTTAATGCAATATGTATTAAAATACACCCCATTTGAGGACATCCCAAGAGAAATTACTTGGTTGATTTTTACAATAGGCATAAACACAATGGTATGATAGATGAGACAAATTCAGGTAATCTCCAGATTAAAATTCTGAACAGTAAAATAGCATTTTTTCATGAAAGGTTGAATCTCCAGTTAAACTCCAAATTATATTATATTTAAGAATATGTGTTGGAAATTTTGCAGGATTTGTATTAACCTGGAAGGAGGTGGAACACGTTATTCTTAGAGAAGCATCACAGGAATGGAGAAGCATGAATCCTATGTATTTAACTTTGATATGATGACAATTAATGACATGGTGGGGAGTGGGGGAAGGGAGAGCAGACAGAGAGAGAAGAGGGAGGAGGTGGAGGAAAGGAAAAGAAAAAGAAAGAAAGAAAAGAAAATAGTGACTAATTCTCACGTAAGTTGGATTTAATTTTAACCAAAGTACATTATTTGAACTATAATTTTTAATTCACCTTGTTAATATGTTGCTTAGAATATGGCATCCTCATTTATAAGTCAAATATGCTTGTAACTTCCCTTTATAATAATATATTTTTTCCAATTTTAATATCAGGTATATCCAGATGAAGTAGAATGAATTTAAGTATTTCTTCTTTTTCTATTGTCGATAAGATTTGTCATGACCTGTTTTTTGAAATTGTCTTCTATTTTTATGTATAAATATTAGTTGTCTATTTTTTGAGACTTTGGAAAAATAAAAAAAAGGTATGCTAACAACACTCTAATAAACAAATTTAGATTATGTGAAAAAATTACTTAAAATGTCTTGAGCTGAATTAAGACCTAGGTGTACTGAGCAAAAATAAATACAGAAGAGATCAAGGATAATAAGAAAAAGTAGTTCAGCTAGTACAATAAAAACAAATGAAAACAGATTTCTTACACATGGAAAAAAGTTAAAACACTTCAGATAAAAATTAGCAGAAATTTCTAAGGCGTTTTCGCCCTTTTGGGGGAAAACTATCACAATCCCGCAAGTTTCACTTGGTCAGGTTTGTCTTGTTTACAAAATAAAAAGTGATTCTTGGGGTTGAGAGCAAGATGGCGGCCGAGTAACAGCTTCCTTGCATCTGGGCACCGTGAGTATGGGGAGATAGGACTCCAGGTATCTCTGGCTGGTGGGATCTGCCTATCATCACCCCTGTGAGGAGACAGGGAGTCAGTGAGAGACTTCTGGACCCCAAGAGGAGGACTAAAACAGTGGAAAAATGGCAAGTGGTTGCGTGTGTTCAATCCGTCTAAACCTGCCCGCAACTGTAAGTTCAGTAGCAGCAAGACTGCAAACCGGAAAGGCCTTACCTGTAAACTGTTTTGGTGTCTTTGGACTTGGCACTCAGTTGAACTGCCTTGGGGAGAGCCTGAGTGGGAGCACGGAGAACTTTGGCCGTTGTCTAGGGCCCCAGTCTGAGCCGCTGAGCCAGATGGAGCTAATAGTGTTTGGTTGTGGGCCACAAGGAGCCATTGTGAGTGATCTGCCCCTGCAAGCTCCACCCTCAGAGTTGCAGACCTAGAATCCGGGTGGGAGCTGGTAACCTATCAACTGAGTAGCCTAAGGGTGGGGTCTGAGATGCCTTGCAGCCCTAACCCTCAGGGGCAGAGTGAGACCGGTTTTGGCACACTGGGTAAGTGGATAGCCACTTCACCAGTGATTCCAGCGACAAGCACTTTCCTGGGAAAGCTTCTGCTCAACAAGTTTACAAGTTCAAAGTGCCTTTTAAGTGAGCTGAAGAGAGATTTAGGGTGTCTACCTGCTGGGGTTTGAGAAATCAGCAGCCTCCAGTCGTATCAGAACTGTGATTAACATCACATACCCCAGAAGACCACGTGTTGTCCAGACAATATTCAACAACATATATATACTGCTTTGTTTTTTGTTGTGTGTTTTTTTGTTTTTGTTTTTTTTTTTTTTTTGGTTTGGTTGTTTTTATGTTTATTTTGATGTTGTTGACGTTGTTTTTTTTTTTTTTGTAGAGAGAGAGTCTCACTGTACTGCCCTCGGGTAGAGTGCCGTGGCGTCACACGGCTCACAGCAACCTCTAACTCTTGGGCTTACATGATTCTCTTGCCTCAGCCTCCCGAGCAGCTGGGACTACAGGCGCCCACCACAACGCCGGCTATTTTTTTTGTTGTTGCAGTTTGGCCGGGGCTGGGTTTGAACCCGCCACCCCCGGCATATGGGGCCGGTGCCCTACTCACTGAGCCACAGGTGCCGCCCTGTTGTTTTGTTTTTTAATTTCAACCTTTTCCGTACAGATCTTTTCTCTTTCTCAATTTTTCTAGTTTAATTATAATTTCCCATTGCTGCCTTTTTCAATAACTAGAACTTAATTTTTTGCTAGTGCTTCTGCTGCTATTATTTGGTTTTTCACCCAATTTTATCCCATAAAGTTTTCTGTTTGCTTGTTTTGGTTTCATTTATAGCATTTTTGTCTTTCCTCTCTATTTGGTGGACGTGGTGTACTGTGTCTGATCAGGTTAGCAAAGACCTGCTGACCTCATGGGAACCACCCAACTGGGCACCCCCAGAAGGTGGGTTTTTTTTAAGGTTGTGTCAAAGTACCCTACTGTAAACCTATATTGCTCTGTCTCCCTTTCTGTGCCTCTCTTCTTTTTGTCAATATTCCTTTTACCCACCCCTATTTTTTGTTTTTTCTTATCACTCGGTCCTCCTTTCTTTCATCCCTTTCTTGCTCTTCAACCTTCTCACCCTTCTGGTCCTGTACCAAAAGGACTCATCGAACCCTTAGTCCACAGGCACGAGAACTTAAAGATCAAGAGGAAGTGAAAGGAAAATTAGGGCAAGGAAACAGATAAAAGAAATCACTCATGAGGAAGAATCAGCAGAAAACTCCAGGCAACATGAAGAACCAGTCCAGAACAACCCAGCCAAGGGACCATGAGGTAGCTACTGCAGATGATTCCACCTATAAAGAAATGTTAGGAATGACAGAAAGGGAATTTAGAATACACATGTTGAAAACAATGAAAGAAATGATGGAAACAATGAAGGAAACTGCTAATAAAGTGGAAAATAACCAAAGGAAATCCAAAAACAGAATCAAATAAGAGATGAACGATATGAAGAATGTAAAAAGGATATAGCAGAGCTGAAGGAACTGAAACAGTCAATTAGGGAACTTAAAGATGCAATGGAAAGTATCAGCAACAGGTTAGACCATGCAGAAGAAAGAATTTCAGAGGTAGAAGACAAAGTTCTTGAGATAACTCAGATAGTAAAAGAGGCAGAAAAGAAGAGAGAGAAAGCAGAACATTCACTGTCAGAATTATGGAACTTTATGAAGTGTTCAAACATACGAGTTACAGGAAACCCAGAAGGGGAAGAAGAATGCCCCAGAGGAATGGAAGCCATACTAGAGAATATTATAAAAGAAAATTTCCCAAATATCACCAAAGATTCTGACACACTGCTTTCGGAGGGCTATCGGACCCCAGGTCACCTCAACTCTAACCGAGCTTCTCCAAGACACATTGTGATGAACCTGTCCAAAGTCAAGACAAAAGAAAAGATTCTGCAAGCTGCCAGGAGTAAGCGCCAGTTGACCTACAGGGGCAAATCCATCAGTGACCACAGACTTCTCTAATGACACTTTCCAAGCAAGAAGACAATGGTCATCTACCTTTAATCTACTTAAACAGAACAATTTCCAGCCCAGAATTCTGTACCCTGCTAAGCTAAGCTTCAAAATTGATGGAGAAATCAAATCATTTACGGATATACAAACATTGAGGAAATTCGCCACAACAAGACCAGCTCTACAGGAAATACTTCAACCTGTTCTGCACACTGACCACCACAATGGATTGGCAGCAAAGTAAGAACTCAGAAATTAAAGGACAGAACCTAACCTCCACACTGATGCAAAAGATAAAACTAAGCAATGGACTCTCACAAAATAAGATGAATAGAATACTACCATACTTATCAATTATCTCAATAAATGTTAATGGCTTGAATTCCCCACTGAAGAGACATAGATTGGCTGACTGGATTAAAAAACACAAGCCATCCATTTGCAGCCTGTAAGAAACACACCTGGCTTCAAAAGACAAATTAAAGCTCTCAATCAAGGGTTAGACAATTTTTGCCTCAATCAAGGGAAGACAATTTTTCAGGCAAATGGCATTCAGAAGAAAAGAGGAGGTGCAATCTTTTTTCAGATACATGTGGATTTAAAGCAACTAAAGTCAAAAAAGACAAAGATGGTCACTTTATATTGGTCAAGGGAAAAATACAACAAGAAGACATTTCAATTCTAAATATCTATGCACCCAATTTAAATGCTCCCAGATTCTTGAAACAGACCTTACTCAGTCTGAGCAATATGATATCTGATAATACCATCATAACAGGGGACCTTAACACTCCTCTTACAGAGCTGGACAGATCCTCTAAACAGAAATTAAACAAAGATATAAGAGATTTAAATGAGACCCTAGAACAACTGTGCTTGATAGACACATATAGAACACTCCATCCCAAAGATAAAGAATATACATTCTTCTGATCACCCCATGGAACATTCTCCAAAATTGATCATATCCTGGAACACAAAACAAATATCAACAGAATCGAAAGAATTGAAATTTTACCTTGTATCTTCTCAGACCATAAGGCACTAAAGGTGGAACTCAACTCTAAAAAAAACGCTCCACCCCACACAAAGGCATGGAAATTAAATGATCTTCTGTTGAATAACAGATGGGTCCAGGAGGAAATAAAACAGGAAATCATTAACTTCCTTGAGCATAACAACAATGAAGACACAAGCGACCAAAACCTGTGGGATACTGTGAAAGCAGTTTTGAGAGGAAAATTCATCGCTTTAGATGCCTACATTCGAAAAACAGAAAGAGAGTGCATCAACAATCTCACAAGCCATCTTATGGAACTGGAAAAAGAAGAAGAATCTAAGCCTAAACTCAGTAGAAGAAAAGAAATATCCAAAATCAAATCAGAGATCAATGAAATTGAAAACAAAAGAATCATTCAGAAAATTAATGAAACAAGGAGTTGGTTTTTTGAAAAAATAAATAAAATAGATAAACCATTGGCCAGACTAACGAGGAATAGAAAAGTAAAATCTCTAGTAACCTCAATCAGAAATGATAAAAGGGAAATAACAACTGATCCCACAGAGATACAAGAGATCATCTCTGAATACTACCAGAAACTCTATGCCCAGAAATTTGACAATGTGAAGGAAATGGATCAATATTTGGAATCATACCCTCTCCCTAGACTGAGCCAGGAAGAAATAGAGCTCCTGAACAGAGGAGCTGTTCAATTTCAAGCACTGAGATCAAAGAAACAATAAAAAATCTTCCAAAAAAAAATGCCCTGGTCCAGATGGCTTCACTCCAGAATTCTATCAAACCTTCAAGGAAGAGCTTATTCCTGTACTTTCAGAAATTATTCCATTCTATGAAGCAAACATCACCCTGATACCAAAACCAGGAAAAGACCCAAACAAAAAGGAGAATTTCAGACCAATCTCACTCATGAATATAGATGCAAAAATTCTCAACAAAATCCTAGCCAATAGATTACAACTTATCATCAAAAAAGTCATTCATCATGATCAAGTAGGCTTCATCCCAGGGATGCAAGGCTGGTTTAACATACGCAAGTCCATAAATGTTATCCACCATATTAACAGAGGCAAAAATAAAGATCACATGATCCTCTCAATAGATGCAGAAAAAGCATTTGATAAAATCCAGCATCCTTTTCTAATTAGAACACTGAAGAGTATAGGCATAGGTGGCACATTTCTAAAACTGATTGAAGCTATCTATGACAAACCCACAGCCAATATTTTACTGAATGGAGTAAAACTGAAAGCTTTTCCTCTTAGAACTGAAACCAGACAAGGTTGTCCTCTGTCACTTTTACTATTCAAGATAGTGCTGGAAGTTCTAGCCAATACAATTAGGCAAGACAAGGAAAGTAAAGGGAATCCAAATGGGAGCAGAGGAGGTCAAACTCTCCCTCTTTGCTGACGACATGATCTTTTACTTAGGCAATCCCAAAGACTCAACCACAAGACTCCTAGAAGTCATCAAAAAATATAGTAATGTTTTAGGATATAAAATCAATGTCCACAAGTCAGTAGCCTTTGTATACACCAATAACAGTCAAGATGAGAAGCTAATTAAGGACACAACTCCCTTCACCATAGTTTCAAAGAAAATGAAATACCTAGGAATATACCTAACGAAGGAGGTGAAGGACCTCTATAAAGAAAACTATGAAATCCTCAGAAAGGAAATAGCAGAGGATATTAACAAATGGAAGAACATACCATGCTCATGGATGGGAAGAATCAACATTGTTAAAATGTCTATACTTCCCAAAGCAATCTACCTATTCAATGCCATTCCTATCAAAATGCCAACATGGTACTTTCAAGATTTGGAAAAAATGATTCTGTGTTTTGTATGGAACGGGAAAAAAAACCCATATAGCTAAGGCAGTTCTTAGTAATAAAAATTAAGCTGGGGCATCAGCATACCAGATTTTAGTCTGTACTACAAAGCCATTGTGGTCAAGACAGCATGGTACTGGCACAGATATAGAGACATAGACACTTGGAATCGAATTGAAAACCAAGAAATGAAACTAACATCTTACAACCACCTAATCTTCGATAAACCAAACAAGAACATACCTTGGGGGAAAGACTCCCTATTCAATAAATGGTGTTGGGAGAACTGGATGTCTACATGTAAAAGACTGAAACTGGACCCACACCTTTCTCCACTCACAAAAATTGATTCAAGATGGATAAAGGATTTAAATTTAAAGCATGAAACAATAAAAATCCTCAAAGAAAGCATAGGAAAAACTGGAAGCTATTGGCCTGGGGAAAGACTTCATGAAGAAGACTGCCATGGCAATTGCAACAACAACAAAAATAAACAAATGGGATTTCATTAAACTGAAAAGCTTCTGTACAGCTCAGGAGACAATAACCAAAGCAAAGAGACAACCTACACAATGGGAAAGGATATTTGCATATTTTCAATCAGACAAAACTTGATAACTAGGATCTATAGAGAACTCAATTAATCTATATGAAAAAGCCAACATTCCCATATATCAATGGGCTAGAGACATGAATAGAACTTTCTCTAAAGATGACAGACGAATGGCTAAGAAACACATGAAAAAATGTTCATTATCTCTATATGTTAGAGAAATGCAAATCAAAACAACCCTGAGACATCATCTAACCCCAATGAGAATGGCCCACATCACAAAATCTCAAAACTGTATATGCTGGCGTGGATGTGGAGAGAAGGGAACACTTTTACACTGCTGGTGGGACTGCAAACTGGTACAACCTTTCAGGAAGGAATTATGGAGAAACCTCAAAGCTAGAACTCCCATTTGATCCCGCAATCCCATTACTGGGCATCTACCCAGAAGGAAAAAAATCCTTTTATCATAAGGACACTTATACTAGACTGTTTATTGCAGCTCAATTTACAATCGCCAAAATGTGGGAATAGCCTAAATGCCTACCAACCCAGGAATGGATTAACAAGCTGTGGTATATGTATACCATGGCATACTATTCAGCTATTAAAAAAAATGGAGACTTTACATCCTTTGTATTAACCTGGATGGAAGTGGAAGACATAATTCTTAGTAAAGCATCACAAGAATGGAGAAGCATGAATCCTATGTACTCAATTTTGATATGAGGACAATTAATGTCAATTAAGGTTATGGGGGGGAGGAAAAGCAGAAAGAGGGACAGAGGAAGTGGGGGTGGGGCCTCGGTGTGTGTCACTCTTTGGGGGCAAGACATGATTGCAAGAGGGATTTTACCTAACAATTGCAATCAGTTAACCTGGCTTATTGTACCTTCAATGAATCCCCAACAATAAAAAAAAAAGTGATTCTTAGGCATAAAAAAACAAAGTGCAGCCCTCAGGTTTCCTTGGTTTGCATGTTGTTATATAAATCAACCAACAGAGATAAAAAAAGAACAGATGAGATGCGATATTAAATTAGTGAAAAAAAAATGTACTCTCAATTGTTAACTTATGGAAGTAAGAGCTGAGTTTTGTTCTCTTGAAGAAAATTTGGGACAGGAGTGGATAATCATTCAAAAAATATGTAGGATGCTGGTCTACGTGGCACATCCTTGGTTTCTATAGTCTCAGCTATTCAGGAGGCTGAAGGAGGATTGCTTGAGCTAGGAAGTTTGAGATGACAGTGTGCTATGACCATTCCAATGAATAGCCACTGTACTCCAGCCTAGGCAACGTAGCAAGACCCCATCTCTAAAAAAACAAACAAACAAAAAAAAAAGCAAAGAAAGAAAGAAAAAGAAAAAAACATGTGGATACAAGCAGGGGTATTAGCAAAATGTCCAGAGGCAACAAGCCCAACATGTATGCACTTAGGATCCGTAAAGTATTTAACATATTTTCCAATAAGCATATTGCTACTTTTGTTTTACTTCTACAGAGAATATAACAATGGATTTGTGAATTTTCTATAAGTTAGTTTGTGACAAATAGAATTGGAAAGTGATGTGCAACACAGGTGGTGGCGTGGAATGCAGTGGTGAGTTTATTGTGCATATCAAGCCATGAAATGGGAGCATCTGTGGTATTTAATTTAGAAAAGAGGAATAAGATGCTGCAGTCATTAAATTATCATAATGGAAATCTTGGTTGGTTCTTCAGGCAGAGCCTCAGAGAGTTGGGTCAAAGAGATCCAAAGTCTGAGACTCATCTATGCTCCTTAAACTCAGAGAATGGCTGTTCTCATTTTCATCTTCACTGTGACATTATTAATTTCAATAAATAGAACTTTCAAGTCAGCCACATACTTTGAGGAGCTTGAACAGCTTTGTACAGAAAATTGACAATGAGCAGCAAAGTGAATATCTGAATTTGCTTATTAAGGAGTTTGGTGATCTCAATGGTTAATACCTAAAGTGATGTAATCCTGATACTGGCTGGGTGGAGGCACATTTATGTCTTCATTACAGGATATAACAAGACAAAGCTGTTATTTCTCTCTTTTATTTTTTAAATTTTCTTTTTTCCTCAGCTCACCTTGACTAAGATATATCTCTATTTAAAAAATTTATTTATGACAGCAATAAATGAAAGTCTACTGTTACCAGTCTAGTTTTCCAATAGGTAATTTACATAGAAAATAAAATCTAGAAAGGTAGTTCTTTAGTGGATTGGTAATATATTGATAGCATGAAGCTTTATTCCAAGCTTATTGACCATACCATCTTTTACCTTGCTAAGCCATCACAGTTTTATTACTATTACTTATAAGCATGTTTACTCTTACTGTTATGTTACTATTGATATTATGTCACTTTACTAGTAGAAAAAGTCACAAAATACAATAAAGTGGAAAAGTATGTCCTAACACTTAGGGTGAGAAGATCAAGCTTTGAGAAAAGCCCATATGAAAATCTTCTAAAGAGCAATTTGACATTCTTGGGGTCGAAGTTTATTGACTCACTTCCCAACTAGAACTGTCAAGTGCCAAGGGTCAGCAAATATCACTCTTAACTTCCAGTTGGAAATCTACATACTTGAAGGACTTATAATTTGATTCTTTGAGTGTGTTACTATGATTAGGTGCTTAATAATTTCTGATTAATGAAAGAGAGGGGTGATATATTCCTCTCTTAAGGGGTTGAGATAGCTAAAAGGCTTGGTCAAAAATTAATTTCCACATTATAATAGGTATCATATTTTTTTAAAAACTTTTTTCACATATTACAAAGTTAAAACAGATTCCCAGTGAGTGCAGCAAATAGTTTCTAGTGTTCTTTGCTGGTGTTCGGAGACGATGAAATCTTTGCACAATTATGCCTCTCCACCCCGTCACCCTCCCCCCCCCCCCACTTCTACTTTTTAACTTTTGGAGTTCCTTGATCTGCATTAACCTTTTACCAATTTAATCCAAGGCAATTTTCAATTCTATGGTTATTCTGGTAACAGTTATCTTTTTCTGAAAACTTTTAGCCCCAAACACATTAATACGTGAATAAGATTGCCAATGTACTATTAATTTGAAGTGAAGGGGATCTAAGAGAGACATGCATTATTCAAACTTTAGTAACCCTTGGATGAATTACTTATTTCTGATCTTCGTTGTTTTATTTGTATAATGGAATAATTTACACCACTGAATTGTATAAAAGTTTACAGGATTAAAGAGATGATACAAAATTCTATGGTTAGTACAGTACTCTGCGCACTTAATACCCCTCTCCCCTTTCTTGGCAAGCCAGGTAAGCTATCAGAAGTTGATATAGGCACAAAGTAAAAAGAGGTGAGACCCCTGAATGATAATTCCTGTCTGATCTGGCAAAGCCTCAATTGTTGGTTCCTCAAACCCTTTTGCTGAAGTTTATTCCTGGCAGCTAGATCAAGTATCTTTCATGGTCGTGCTGAATAAACAGTTCTGTTATTGCGCCTTTTCTCTAAACTCAACATGTCCGAAGAGACAGGCAGACCACGCATCTCTTCAGACATGTTTATACACAGCTTTATTTACTAACATCCAGTCCTTGGGCGGCCACCTGCTCTTTCTGCACTCACTTCCTGAGTATCCGCGGCCTCCTCTCGGCAGACTCTCCTAGTTGAGGCTCATCTCCTCCAACCGAAAACTGTTCCACTGTGGCCCTTCGTCTGTCCACCAGGGCTGTTGTCGGTTGACAGTCGCGGTCTGTATACTGCTGGCTGTGTGTCAGCCGTCCTTATAGTTTGCGGCTCCCAACTGGAGCTCAGCAAAACTTGTACCTACGCTTTCCAGGCTTGTACAGCTCCTAGAAAACAGTGCACAGAAAAACCTTTCTTTCGCTCCTTCGTGGATTAGACCAATCAGGAAGAATCGCTGGCCTAGAAAAGTTTTACGCTTGGCCAAATAACCGTTCAGCAAAACAAGGACGCTTCGCGCCCGGTACCCTAGCTGCCTGGGTGGCGGAGCCTGTCCAGCAGGCTGCCCAGTGCCAGGCGACGCCGCGGCGGCTGCGGATCTGGGCCCGCCCGGAAGTGCCCGGCGCTGGAGGGAGGGAGAAGCTGGCGAGCCACCGCCGCGCGCACGCGCCCTGGCGCGCCGGGCTGGGGCTGGAGCCGTAACTCGGAAGCCGGAGCCCGGACGGGCCCGGGGCGGGGGGGTGGGGGGCTACGCGGGGGCGGGCGTGGTGGAGGTGGCCGCCCTGGCGGCGCGTTTGTTTATCCCGGGGAAGAAGTTTAGGAGCGGGAGACAGGGAAGGAGGGCGGGCCGGGGAGGAGGGATGCGGTTCGGCGGAGGCGGCCGCCACAGACTAGCCGCCATCACCCCCACCGCCACAGCCGCGCAGGAGCCGTCGCCCTACTGCCCGCTGTCGCCCCGGACGCCCGGGTAGGTGTCCCTTCCCTCCGGGGGTCCAGCTGCAGTCCTGGTCGGTTGCAGTTACCCCTGTGGCTCGCCGGAGCCTGGCGGCCTCGTCCTTCCCGGTCCCGACGCCGGGCTCCTGCGGCGCGCGTGCGGCCTTCTCGGGGGCTGCCTCCCCGCCCCCCGGACCGCCCTCCCCTCGCGCGCCGTCTGTCCTGTCCCTGGAGGTGCCCCCGTCCCTCAGTGATTTCCCAGCCTCCGCCCACCCGGATCCCGCTTAGTTTTTTCCACAGGCCTCTCGCTGTTGCCGCCCCTGCCCCCCCCCCCTTATACCCATACGCCTTCTGGCCTGCCCCTTTACCCCCCGGAGTACTGTCCAGAGCGAGAAACTGCCTTCGCCCTCACCCCCCACAGCGTCCACGTCCGTATCTCCTCCTCTCCAATACATTCCAAACTGCCGTCTCTGTCAGACCATTTAGGGTGAGTTCTCCGCCCTCCGGAGGCCACAGTGGGCATGCCCTCAGCCCCCCCGCTTCCTGGCTCACACTGGGCCTGTGGTGCGTTCTCGCTTCTACTTAACCTGAGTACCTCAAGCTAAGCTTGCGGTTCAGGATCCAAGTCTTGAAAGATGCCTTTTTTACGTTCTGCTGTTACCCTTTTTCCTAATCTGCCTCTTCTTGACTATGTGTATTTGTGTTCTCACAGAAAGGAAAAATGATGGTAGGATTTTGTCTTGCGCAGCATTCATAGAGCCCAGTACAAGTAAAATTTACCTTCTGTTTATCCTAACTTTGCGTCTCTTTATCTTACATGACTAACACTGGCCTTTACTCATCCTTTCCAGGCTTCTAATGTTTTGTCTATATTTGAATAATCCTGGGCCTACTTTGGCCCATTATAATGCTTGTCTTCCTACCTCTTTCTTAATTGAATCCACTCTTTCTTGGACTGGAAGCTGAAGTAGTAAAAGGTTCATACCTTGGAAATTACATCTCTCCCGATACAATGGGACTGGTGGAATATTTCAGAACATTCCATCATTCTTGAGAACAATGTTGTCTAGTGGTTAAGAGCCTATGCTAGCGGAACTGCTAAACCTTTGTCCTACCACCTACCAGGTCTACCTTTGGACAAGTTATTTATCCTCTGGGCCCCAGTATTCTGAAAAATAAAAATATTTTCCCATTTCTAGCCAAAAATTATTTTTCATGCCCCCAGTGTAGCATATTCCATACAGTGGGTGAGACTACCTTTGCGAATGCCCTTCCCTGACCTAGAATAACCTTCGCTCTTTCTCCTGCTTATCCAGATTATACCTCTCTTTCACCTTGTAATACTTCCACATAGGTTCATTCCAACATTGGTTTCTTTGTTTCTTGGCTTTCTTAGTGGCTTAATTCTTCATTTTTGGCCTTGAATATTATAGGCAGTGAGGGTTGAAGAGAAATGACTCCTCCAGAATCAGACTTTTAAAGCTCCTAACAACTTTGAAGAGTTGGAATAAAATTGGCATTTAGTGTCTATTCTGTATGCGGCACTATTCTTTTGTTTTTTAAAATAGGGATTCTTTCCAAAAATATTTACTTAGCACCTGTCACATGCCAGGCACTGGGGATACATATGTGAAAGTGGCCCTTCTCAAACACAGTTCCGGTGAAAATCAAGCCCTAATGGTAAGGCATCTAAGGTATGCAATGGATTACCTCATCACCTGTGCACTTAAAATGGTACTAGTTAGGTACCATGCTTGAAGAAACTAAGAAAGTAGTTGCTCAAATCAGTTTTCTTAGGGCTTAATTCCTGCAGAGCCCTACTTGAGAAAAGCTATATTGGAATAATAATAATTCAGTCTCTGCTTTTTTATAATTTATATTCTAGTTTGGCACTGACCATTTAGATACATTAACTGATTTAAATTCCATAATAACTCTTTCAAAAGGCTTTATTGTCTCCATTTTACAAATGAGGAACCTGAGAAACAGACTAAACTTCCACAAAATCCCACAGGTATAAGTATTGCAGCCAGACAATGTAGTTTTGGAGTCTTTTTGTTGTTATCTGAGACTTTCCACTTTCTTGCTGATGAGGTAGGATTCTTCACTTTCTGAAAGTGTTATTTATTTATTTTTAAAAATTTAGGCTCAGCAGTGGAGTTTCCCTATCTTTTTAGGTTGTCTAGTAGAACAACCTAGGAGACTTAACTTTTATAAAGCACTTGGTCCACAATCTTATGTCAAGTCTTACATATGACCTGATATTGAAGGTATTTGCATTTGGTGGTACTGTTCACTGTTTTGTTTTCTGACTTGGATTTGCTCACTTAGCAGAAATTTATTGAGTACTACATCTGAACCAGGCACTAGGCTCTGGTGATACATATTTATGGAAAAGGGTGCCTGTATTCATGGAGGCAAAAGTCTGGGGAATAAAGAAATGAAAAAGAATTATAAAAATAATAGTTACGATAACTGCTACGAAGAAAAATTATTGTAAATGGTGAAAGCCCGCTAATGAAGAAAGTCCTTAGGCTGAAACCTAAAAGATGAACTGTAGTTACCTAGCTGATGTTGGCAGTTTCAACTTTTCTAGAACTGTAGGATCCAGCTCTTATTGGACCTTAACACATGAGGTTGGTTGTTGGGAAACAGACTGGAGCAGATCACTATGGCCAAAATTCATGCTAAACATTTTATACGTAATCTTAAGAGCAATAGAAAGCCACCAGAGAATGTTAAACGCTGAATAAGTTACTCAGATTTTTGCTTTAAAAACATCACTTTGTTGCTCTGTCCAGGACAGTTTGGAGAGAGGCACCTGTAAATCTTATCTGTGGTAAAGGACCAGTGTTTTTGTTTTAAATTTTCGTTTCATACTAATACTCTAGTAACTCACAATAAAATGGATATCTTGTAGCAGTGTGAAGTAGCTATAAAAGTTTGTAAATTCTTCCTCTCAGTTTTTATATTTACTTTATCTCAGACCAGTAAAAAAAGTTTGTGGACTAATATTAGTTCACAGATCATGCTTTGAGTAGAATCAAGTTAAGCTATTATAGTAATTTAGGCAGGAGATTGTAGAAGCTTGATTCAGAGTGGTAGAAATATAAAGTAGCCTGATTTGACAAGTAAAATTGGTAGAATTTGGAGATGGGTAGGAAGAAGGCTGATTTCTAGGCTAATAGTTCTTGTGCCTAACTTAGGGAATATTGGGAGAGGAACAGTTTTTTTGTTTGGTAGTTTCAAGGAAGGGATCATAATTCAGCTTGAGACTTCTTATGCTTGAGAGGGAGATACGTGGGTCATTATGAAAGTTTTGATATACACAAAGATCAAGAATTGTAAAATCCACATGGATGGAAAGAAATGAAGCCTGTCCAGCAACACCAATCACATGAGCAAATTGAAACTTGCACCGTGGAATCAGAAAGGTTGCTGTCAACTGTGTTTCTTGGAAGTAAAGTAATGGAGCATAACAACAATCTGTCCCCAAACTTTTAGTGACCTCTGTATACAAGTGAAGATGTCTGGTAGGAATTAGATATATAGGTCAGAAGCTGAGCAAATAGCTTTGATCTGAAGATAAATTTAGAAATAACATAATGTTTATATGTGTAATTGATGTCCTGGGGTAGAGGCTGAGCTTGCCTAAGGAGAGTGTATGTAGAGAGAAGATAGGGGTTTAGGACTAAGTCCCATGAATCCTTAGCATTTAAACAGGGAAAAATAAATGGAGCAAGACAATCTGAGAAGAAGTATCTAGAATTTGGAGGAAATTTTCATTAGTATCACTAAAGCCTAGCAAATTGTCTCTTTGAAAAAGGGGAGAGTGGCCAGTTGACACTTTTGAATGCAGAAATCAATTAAGTGGAAAACTAAAAAGTACACATTGTGTTTAGCAACATATAGAAAATTTAATATTATTTCTTAGTAGTCAGTCCTCCCAAAAACTATTTGATGATGAATTTTGTTTTAATTTGGCAAAGCTACAGTCCTAAATTTAGAATAAAATCTAGAGTATGAGCCGTATCTTCCTTCCTGAGCTCAGATCCATGTCTCTAGTACCATCTGGCTGTTCTATTTTTTTTTTCATAGGTCATTCATTCAGAAGGTAAGTTTCAAATACTATTTATTAGGCACTGAATACTACTGACTTTAAGGTATGTGATTAGAACTTAGAGACTAGAGAATGAACAATGAAATAAATATTTGTTATTCTAGTCTGGTTAGTACTGTCATAGCAGTTTATTTAGGTTGCTTTGGAAGCATAGAGAAGGGGCATCAGGGAAGTCTCTAAGGAAAATGACACTTGGACAGAGTGTTTCTGAAAGGCAAGTTAAACATAGGTGGAGGCAGTTGGGAGGGCGGTGTAAAGAATGATATTTTAAGTATTTTGAAAACCTCCAAAGGCAGGGATTGTGGCTAGAGGATATGGGTGGCAGATTATAGAGATGTTGTCTGTGTTGTTCAAAGGTTTCACACTTGACATTGCATCTTTTGTTTGTAGTTTTGATTAATATCTTTACCATCCATGTAGTCACCAAATGTAGAGGTAATCTTTTTAATATTTTTTTTTAATATTTTCAAAAATGAAAAATTACCTTTGTTTTAGTTATTTATTATCCAAGATGGTGTTTTATTTTTATTGGCTAGTCTCATATTTTGCATATTAAGCCTGTACTTATGGAATCATGTAATAACTGATAGCATAAGTTAAATATTTATTACACTATAGTGATTTACTATTGGAAAACATTATACAAATATAGTTTTTTTTCTCAAATTTAGGGGGTAGAGAATGAATGCTTTGCTAAGGATTTACTACTAAACCTTAGTTTTATGGTCAGACGTGGTGTTTACTATTTGGGGTCCATTAAGTATCTAGTCATGATTATTTAGATACGGTGCTAAGGACTTTATGCACTCTTTGTTTTAATCCTTATAACTACCCTGCTGAAGAGAAGAGCTTAGTTATTAAATTGTTTTCAAGTTAGTGCTTTCTCTTAAAAAGGATTTGACTTTTGCATTGTGTTATCTTAATATAGCCTTGTTTTAATTTAAAAATACTTTAAATTAGCATGGGGGAACATTTGAAAAAAGTGTCCATTATAAACTTCGGGGTATCAAAGCCTTGTATGTATTTATTAAATATTCCTTTGCATTTTTATTTTAAGTAAACTTTTGAAGCATAACATACATTAAAGACGTGCACATATCATTATACAGCACTTGCAGTCTTGTGTCTGGCTTCTTACTGTAAATGTACATATTTATGTGATCCAACCATGTGTGTACCAATAGTTTATTCATTCCCATTGCTTTATAAGTATTCCATCGTATGACTGTATTTATTATAATTTGTCTGTTTTACTGTTGATGGACATCTAGGTTGTTTCTAGTTTGGGGCCATAATGAATAGGGCCCCTATGGAATATTTTTGTATTCCTCTACATGTCTTTTGGCGTACATGCATATGTTTTTCTAGGAAATTTACCTTGTAGTATAACTTTTGGGTCATATGTGTGCTTTTGTTCAGTTTCCAAGGTGGTTGTACAGTTCATAGTCTCATGGGTAGTGAATGAGAGTTTTAGTTTTTTCACATAGTCTGCAACATTTGCTTGATGTTGTGTTTCATTTACTTTAGCCATTCTGGTGGGTGTAAAGTGGTATTAAGATGTAGGTAGGTTGTTTTCCCAAAATAAACATGATTCCTTTCCTAACTCCTACCCACAGACCGTTTTGTGCACATCGAGGGAAAGTGGAATAGAGAGACCTGTGTATTTTCATAAAATCCATCAGATAATTCTGGGTGCGTTGCCAGTTGGCAAGATGTAGAATATGAAACAAATTTAAGTATAATTTATGGAAATGAGACTGTCATGAAAATTATAGGTTCATAGTATAGTTTACTGACTTTCTGACAAATGGTGCATTTCTAACTTACTAAATGTGGGAAAACTTTTAAGATTTTGCAAGCTAGTAAAAAGTTTTGCAGGCTTTTTTATTTTATGGAGTGAATCTACAACATTGGCCCAAAGCTCTAATTACATAATACTGGAATGCAGTTGTTCTTACTTGACTGTCTACCCAGATGGTGGATTGTGTTCATTCAATATTTTGTGAGGTTTTGCTACTTTTTAAAGAAGGGAAACACTATCTGTGAGAACTTGCTAAGTTTTCAGAACTTGAAAATAACATTGAGAAGATAAATTTTACTATGTGCCTATAGCATGCTATGTTTTATATTTAATTTCTTGTTATTTGTTGGAATTTTTAAAATAAATTCCACAGAAAAAATGTGTTGCTAATCTTTAATTTTCATTATTGAATTGTGTGGTGAAAACTAAGGATGGAAAAAATATTTCTGCCCATGTATCCTTTTTAGTGTTCAGATTGTAGTTAGTCTCCTCTTAGTCCTTAATGAATGCACATTATGTTAGAATCATATGTGGGGAAGAGCCATTCCTATGCCTTTTGAGTATAATGATTAGTTGTTGACTTCTATTAAAACATGTTTAGATTCTTAATTCAGATAAACCCACAGTTTTCCATTTCAAACATCTCATATGCCTAAATTTTTAAAGCTAGTATTTTTATATCTGACTTCATTTCTTATTGCTACAAAGTACTGATCCAAGGTATAGCAGCTGTTTGATAAATGCTTGTGCTCTGCATATTCATAAGTAGCTACTGAATATTGCTAGTCACAGGAATCTTGGAATTATTATTTCATCTTTAGAGGAACTGAGATGGCATTTATGTCCTTAAAGTGTTCCTATGAAATTTATTTTGCAAAGCATTTCCTTGTGAAGGAGATAATGCTATGCGAATGGCATTAACTTCCTTTTATTAAGTCCAGTTTGGCCCTGTGTTACATTTTGGAAGATAGTGGATTAAAATCTAGGGGTATCCTAACATATTCCTTTCAGGGATCATTTTGTTTCATTTCTTTCCCTCTTTGTCTTCCTTTCAATTTCTTTCCTCTCTCTCCTCTTTCTTTTCTCTTTTCTGTAAACTAAGCAGCTACAATTAAGTGGTTCTCAGCCTTTTTAATGGCACGGCCCTTTAATACATTTCCTTGGGCAGGACCTACAGGTTGAGAACCACTGAGCTACATGGTAGAATGTTTTTCTTTGAGGAGAATTAAGCCTTTTTAATGGTTATGGACATGCAAAGTGTAATGGTAATCAAAGGATCTCTACTAACTTTTACCCTAAGGCATGCTGTTTTCTTATTTCTTTTTCTAAAACTTTTACAAGTTAGAGTTCAAAAACATCTTTCTTCTTATCTTTCTCAAGGATGATAGTATATCCTACTTTTGCCTAGGACAGTGCCAGTTTATGTCTTTTGCCTCAGCATCCTGTCCTATTTAGCATTTGTATTAGGTATTTAATTTTTAATTTTTTATTGTTGGGGATTCATTGAAGGTACAGAGAACCAGGTTACACTGGTTGCATTTGTTAGGTAAAGTCACTCTTATAGTTATGTCCCGCCTCCAAGAGGTGATGGTTACATTAAAATAAACCTGAATGGGTTTGGTAGATTTTTTTTTTTTTACTCATGGCTTTTGTCATGGTCTAGTGTAGTAACACATGACATGTACTTGTACAATGATAAAAAGTTCTCTTTCCCTAACTCTTCCCAGATGCAGTGTAAATAATAGTTTACTTCAATGACAGTACTGGGGGAGAGGTGAACCTTAACCATTGGAAGTGGGCTAGGATGCAAATGATTAGGGATATTGTTACACCCGAGAATCGGAATCCCCAATGACCATACGAGAGAGCCAGACACTGATGCAAATCACACAAGGGCGTTTATTCAGGCTCGAGCCAGGGCTGTTGGCGTTCCCCGAGATGCAACTGGGACTGAGAGTGCTGTGCTTGTCATGTGTGGTGTTTTTATGCAGTGGATGTGGGATGAGGAGTGTGGGAAACAAAGCTTGGCCCTTTGATTGGTTATTTCTTATGTCTATGCTAGAATTCAAAGCTGATAGGGTCCTACCAATCTCAAGGGTCGGGAGGCGGGTGCACTTTGGGAAGTAGGAGAGGTGTGGTTTACTAAGAAATGAAACAGGATTTTCAGGTTGTCTTTAAAGTAGAGGACAAAAGCCTGAAATGAAAGGCCCAAAATGGCATCGCTGGTTCCTTCATTCTCCCCTTCTCTTTGTTACTAGGAGGACCCAATCATGGGACCTCAGTGGCCTCAGTGGTGAGTCTGAGATGCTCAGGGGGTGCTCAAGGGCTGATACTGGGCCCTGAGAACCATTAGTTGCAGCGTTCCCACTTGTTCTTTTATAAACCTTATAAGTTTGTTAATTATACATGGTCCTATTTTAAGGCTAGTAAGAGCAGAATTAGGGGTCCAGCTATGGCAGAAATAAGGGTGGTGAGCCTTGGGGACCAATTAAACATAGCCTTATACCAACTCTGAGTTTGCTTTCTTTCGTGTCTGCGTTTCTGTAATCCTTCCCATACCAGGGTCATGGATTCTTTAACTACTCCAGAATGGTCAGCATAAAAACAGCATTCCTTGCCCAGAGCAGCACACAATCCCCCTTGTTGCAGGAACAACAAATTGAGCCCCCTCCAGTTTTGGAGCAGTACTTTGGAGAGGGAAGTGTGGGAGTCCTGAAGTAGAGTAATGTATTTTTCTATCCTTTCTATATCTAGATCGATGACTGCTCTTAGTGCCCCATAGTTTTTATCTTGGAGGACTAGAGCTGAGATCCCAGTGCCCACTTCTGCTAACCCCAGTCCTAACAGGGTGGAGATAGTGAGTGCCATCACCGGTTCCCTTTTGAAACGAAAGTCTGTGCTTTCAAATCTCTGAAAAAGTTTCTAGTTCATGGTAAATTAATGTAGGTATTAGTTGCACAAGGACACAGTAATCTTTGGTTGCATTTAAAACTCCTGAATGTATACATGGAGCCAGGTCCGTGGAGAAAGCCCACCAGGCATCTCTGGGGGGCAGTAGATACAGGATTCCGTTCCACTGGTAGATTTTATTACATAGGTGCCTGTGGGAAGTGGGCACTCTTCCTACACAAGTTCCCTTCCCTGAGACAGATTGGAGGGTAAGGAGAGTGCGACTATGCTGCCAGCGGCAAGCTGTGGCCTCACCAGGAGTAAAGCTATCTTGGTAGTAGGGGGGGTCTCACATCAAGGCAAAGCCAACTTGTGTTAGTCAACTCCCGCCACGATTGATTGAGTACCAGATAAGTGCTGAGGAGAAGGTCCCAAATAGGATCCGGGGGCCAGTGAGGTTGATTGGTGAAGGGCTGAGAAAGGGGCTAGGAGAGAGGAGAGTAGAGGCCATAGAGGTGGGGAGTGGGGGCGGAGTAGCCAGGACTTGGTTGCAAAACCGTGTTAGGACCAACAGCTGAAAAGGGGCCTGAGTTGGGGGCAGAGTAAATAACTTTTAAGGTGAACGTACCCACTTTGTCCATGTAGGGCAACCGAACGCTGTCATACAGGCAAATCCCCCAAGTCTTTCCCCATTCCCATCCTACTGCCTTTTTTCCTTCTGCTGTGAATCTGATGAGGACAGGGTTGCAAAGTTGATCTGAAGGGCCCTGTGCTCCGGGTTGCAGGCAAGATGGTGGGGCTGCTGTGGCTCTCCTTACTGTAATGAGGTCCCCTTTGTAAGGGGGATCCCACAAGATGTTGCTCGTGGAGATGCAACTCCAAGCTCCGCAGAAAAAAATGCTCAGTTCCGCCACACTTGTCTATCCCGTAACCAGGGCACACATAATACTGACTGGTATTCTACCCAATGGTTCCAATTAAATCATCTAAGTCTACCTGTAGATCTGGATACCAGTCACCCTGAGGTTGTAAGCTCCAGGTCTGGTTTAGAACTCCCCCCTCGGCTCCTCCCAGGATCTACCAGGTTATGTTAAAAGGTTGGTGCAGGCTGCTGAGGACTTCTCGTGAACTTAAGCAAGGGGCGGGGGGGTGGGGGCACATACAGTTCATAAGAGAGTCAGGGTTGTCATCAGGGCGATTGTTCTGGATGCTTGAATTTGAGCTTGAGCAGGTTGGCATGGTTTTTCTTGAGCTTCCATTGTGGAGTGTAATCATCCTTGATGGCAAACGGGTCTGCCAACCGGACGTGGGTGTGATGGACCCACGTGGCTATGCTGTCGACCTTGAGTGTGGTGGAGGTGGTCAGGATCACAGTGTAAGGCCCTTTCCACCCGGGTTCGAGAGTTTCCTGCCGGTGTCTCTTGACATATACCCAGTCCCCTGGCCGGAACTTGTGAGGCTCTGGAATTGGACCCGCCGGGAAGGTGGCACTCAGGTGATTCCAGTTTTCTTTTTGAACCTGGGAAGAATGTCCTCAAGCAGCTTTTTTCACCACGAGTTGCATGGTTTCCTTTTTGGTGGGGAAGGCCTCCACCCACCCTGAGAAGACTAAGAGATATTTGTACTGATACCTACCAGGTTTAGTCTCTGTGAAGTCCACTTCCCAATATGCACCAGGCTTGGTCCCTCTTGTATGGGTGCCTTGACTCTTAAGCTTGGCTCAGGCATTAGTGAGCTGGCAAGCTTTGCAAGCGTTTACTATCTGGTCCACTTTTGTATCCGTTTGCTTGATCTTAATCCATGCATATCGGACTAGATCTCTTAACTTCCTACTGCCCATCTGGGTTGCCTGGTGCATACGCTGCAAGATGTCTAGTCCCAACTGCGCAGGGAAGATAGTTTTCCCATCAGCTGTGCGCCACCAGCCATTATACTGGGAGGGTTCATGTGCCTGAGGGATGGAGTGGATCCATGCCAAGTCCTCAGGGGTGTATGCAGGCTCTTCTGGCAGGACTGGAGGCCCAGTGTGAGGTAAGTTAACTGTCAAGGCTTGTGTGGCCCTGAGGGCTGCATTTCTGGTGGCTTTGTCTGCCCGATAATTGCCCTTTGCCACCAGAGTAGTAGGCTTTTGATGTCCTGGACAATGGATGATGGCTAACTTTTTTGGCAGCCAGATGGTGGCTAATAAGTGTAGTATTTCTTTGTTTTTAACGGTCCTCTCTTCTGCTGTCAACAACCCCCCTCCTGTTAGATGGCCCCGTGTATGTGAGCAGTGGTGAATGCATACTGACTGTCAGGATAGATATTAAGTTTTTTTCCTTGGCCTAGAACTAAAGCCTTGGTGAGGGCAATTAATTTGGCCCGTTGGGCGGAGGTTCCGGCTGGAAGAGGCTCAGCCCAAAGTGTACCTGCCTCGGAGACCACCGCTGCCCCCGAATACCCTTGACCATCTTTAATGAAGCTGCTTCCATCCGTGAACCAGGTTTCCTCTGCATCCCGCAGCGGTTGGTCCGTCAGGTCTTGGCACGTGCTGTGGACTTGGGCTAGGATATCCTGGCAATCGTGGAATGGTGTCTCCACATCCAGGTTGGGCAGGAGAGTGGGGGGATTTAAGGCAGTGCTGGGCAAGAACCGGATTTGTGGTGGGTTTAGCAACAAGCTCTGATAGTGTGTTAGACGCGCATTGCTCATCCACCGGTCGGGGGGTTGTTTCAAGAACCCCTCGATGGCATGGGGCATGGTCAGCAATGCCCCATGGTGAGTTTGTCTGCATCTTTTACTAGCAGTGCAGTGGCTGCCACAGTGTGGAGGCAAGGGGGCCATCCTGACGCTACCGGGTCTAGTTTTTTTGATAAGTAGGCTACTGGGTGGTTCCAGGGCCCAAAGTCTGGGTCAGCACCTCCTTGGCTATCCCTTTATGTTCATCTACATAGAGATGAAATGGTTTTGTAATATCAGGGAGTCCTGAGTACCAAAGCAGGGAAAGAGAGCAGAGCAGTCTAAAGTTTCTGAAAGGCTAGTTCTCTTTCTGTCGTCTATTCAAAGGGGTGCCCCTCCCTCGTGGCTTCATAGAAGGGTTTTGCAATTTCAGCAAAGCCTGGTACCCAAAGTTGACAGAACCCTGCAGACCCCATAAACTCTCACACTTGCCTGGGGTTTATTGGGGTTGGAATCTTAAGTACAGTCTGCTTCCTGGCCTCAGTGAGCCACCTCTGTCCATCTTTAAGGGTGTGTATCCCAGGTAACTCAGTTTGCTGACAGATCTGGGCCTTCTTTGCCGATGCTTGATACCTCTGATCCCCCAGTGTGACAAGCAGGTCCCGCGTGCCTTGCAGGCAGTCCTGTTCATTGATGGCCACCACAAAGATGTCATCTATGTACTGGGGGAGAGTTAGATTGGGGTGCTGCCTGCAGAACTTACCCAGGTCTTTGTGCAGGGCCTCATCAAAGATATTTGGAGAGTTTTTAAACCCTTGTAGCAAGTGGGTCCACGTTAGCTGTCCACTGATGCCTCACTCGAAGGTGAACAGGGCCTGGCTATGGGGCGCCAACGACAAGCTGAAGAAAGCGTCTTTTAAATCTAATACCGTATACCAGGTCTGGGATGGGGCCAGCGAGTGTAAGAGGTTGCAGGGGTTTGGTACAGTTGGATGTAAGTTCATTACCCGTTTATTAACTTCCCGGAGGTCTTGAACTAGCTGGTAATCATTAGTGAGGGTTTTTTTTTTTACAGGTAACAAGGGAGTATTCCATGGGAACTGGCAAGGGGTTAGAATCCCGGCATCTAATAACCGCCAAATGTGTGGCAGAATTCCTTTTCTGGCCTTGGGGGTCTTGGGGTACTGCTGTACTCGCACCGGTTCAGCTCTAGGCTTGAACTTGGCTAGAACCAGGGCCCAGTGTTTTGCCAGCTCCACTCCCCCTATTTCAGCCCAGGCTGACGGGTAGGAGTCCAGCCACCCGGAGATAATTGCTTGGGCTGGTGGTAGAGGTTATTGATGGAGCCCATACTCATCCTCCAAGCGCAGAGTGAGAACATGGACAGGATGCCCCTGTCTGTCTGTGACCTGTTGCATTCCTTGTTTGAAAGAAATTTGTGCTCCGATTTTACTAAGGAGGTCTCTACCCAGTAAGGGGTAAGGGCAGTCTGGGATAACCATGAATGTGTATGACACTTGGCCTGCCCCTATGTCCACTGTTCTCCGGGTGGTTCATGAATATTGTTTCATCCCAGTAACACTCTACACCCAGGATTTCTTGGAAGCTAACTTGCCTCTACTTTCAACTAGGACTGAGTGTTGTGCACCTATATCTACTAAGAAGTCTATTGGCGCCCCCTCCACTTTAAGGGTTACCCAGGGTTTGGGGAGGGGATCTGAACCCCATCCCCTCTAGTCACTGAGTTCCTCAAGTTCTAGGACGTGGACTCGGTTGTGAGGGAGGTCTTCCTTGTCCCGTTTTTTTGGACATTCTCTGGCCCAATGAACAGTCTCCTTGCAGTATGCACACTGGTCTCTCCGTAGCCGAGCTCGATCCCCCCGGGGCGACTCCTACCTTTTCCATTGGCCAGTTTCCTGCAGCCTCCATTCCTTTTCTTCAGAGCTGCTCACCGTGGCAGCGAGCAGGATTTTAGTGAGGTCTTTGGTTTGCTTGTTGTTGGCACGTGTCTGTCTTTCCTCTGGGCTCTCTCGGTTGTTGTATATTCGTTCAGCCACCACCAGCAAGTCCTGCAGGGTCTTCTCTGCCAACCTGTCTATTCTCTGAAGTTTTCTTTTAATGTCTGGAGCTGACTGATTAACAAAAGCCATCATAACTGCAGCTTTACTCCTCTCCGCCTCTGGATCCATGGGCGTGTAAGTGCAGAACGCCTCCATGATCCACTCTAGGAAGGTGGAAGGGGATTCATCCTTCTCTTGCTGTATTTTTCCTACCTTAGCCAAATTAGTTGGCTTCCTTGCCACTTAACGGAGACCCCCCCATTAGAGTCTGGCGGTAAACTCGAAGTCTCTTCTTACCTTCTGCCGTATTGAAATTCCAATCTGGCTGGGTCAGTGGGAATGCAGCTTCAATTAATACTGGATTTGTGGTAGGCTGCCTATTGTTGTCTAGGATGGACTTCCGTGCCTCTGCCAAGATTTGGTCCCTCTCCTCGGTAGTGAAGAGGACCAGTAGCAGTTACTGACAGTCATCCCAAGTGGGCTGATGAGTGAAAAGGACAGAATCTAATAAGTCAATAAGGGCAGTGGGTTTTTCTGAGAACTTAAGAGTTCTGCATTTTCCAGTTGTATAGGTCACTTGTGGCAAAGGGCCAATAGTGTAAATTCCCTCCTCAGGAGGGCCCACCGCTCCGAGCGGTAAGGCCGTAGAGTTGGCTACAGCCTGCCCAGGCTGCCCAGATGTGTCCAGTAAGGCCCTCCCGCGGGTATGTGGTGGGCTGCTGGCAGGTGGCGCTGCTGCTACTTCAGCTTCTCCTGGGACCTGCTGAGCATAATGGCGTGCTTGGATCAAAGGAAGGTAAGGCGGGGTTGGGGGGGAAAAAGTTCTTCTGGGCTCACCTCACTCGTTAACACAGGATACAGGGGGGCGGAGGCGGGTGGGGGGGTGTCTAGTCTCTTTGGGTTTAGGCTTTTCCCGCAGGGCAAACACTGTGTTGGCCTCTGCTGTACTGGCCTCATTTTTTTCCAACTGGGTGGTAAGAGACTTTTCAGCCAGGGAGGGGGGTTCTCACCAGGTCCTGCCAGGTGGTGATGTATGGGACCTGATCGGGATGGCCCGTCTTAGGTCTGTAGACAATATCCTTAACCTAGAGGATAAAGGGGAGGTGAAAAGTTCCTTCAGGCGGCCATCCAGTGTGGAAAGTTGGCCATTCCCTCCTGCAAAAAGTTTCAAGTTTATTTTTCTTTACCACTAGACCCAGGTTCTGGGCTTGGGCCCGGAAGTCCTGGAAGTGGTCAAGGATAAGTGAAAGGGGAGTTGTCTGAGTCTGTCCCATCCTCAGAGTTTCCCAACCAACACACAACACAACACAGACTACACAGAGACAAAGGCAGACACAGCCACGGGCTGAATTGAAGCAAAACTGAACGTAAATGGATGGCTAGTGCTCATCCTCGGGCATAGCCTGCTCTTACTCAGAAGTCCTAGGGGGATCAATTCCACGTGATCCCCACTGTAGGAGGCTGGGGATTCCACGTCCCAGCTTTCCCCCAGGGAGGTGGGAACGTCTTCCAGTCCGTGGCCCTCCAGTGCATCCACATCTTGTGACCACAACTCAAAACCTGGGCAGAACAAAGGCACAAAGACAAAGACACGTACATTTACTGGCCCTCTGGGTGGGGTCTTGGGGATTCCCGGCCAACGCACCAAATGTTACACCCGAAAATCGGAATCCCCAATGACCATATGACAGAGCCAGACACCGATGCAAATCACACGAGGGCATTTATTCAGGCTCAAGCCAGGGCTGTCCGTGTTCCCCCAGACGCAACTGGGACTGAGAACTCTGTGCTCCTCGTAGTATGTGGTGTTTTTATGCAGTGGATATGGGGTGAGGGGCATGGGAAACAAAGCTTGGCCTTTGGATGGTTATTTCTTATGCCTATACTAGAATTCAAAGCTGATAGGATTCCACCAATCTCAATGGTTAGGAGGCCAGTGCACTTCGGGAAGTAGGAGAGGTGTGGTTTACTAAGAAACGAAACAAAGGATTTTCAGGTTGTCTTTAAAATGGAGGACAAAAGCCTGAAATGATGAAAGGCCCAAAATGGTGTCGCTGGGTCCTTCAGGGATATCTACCTCCTTTCTGTCCTGGGTGAGGGTAAGGGATATTTGATGCTGCTGCCCTTATTAACAGTTTGGGTACATGAACTTAGAGCATGTCAAGTACTACAGCCTGCGAGATTCATGAAGTCATCAGGTTAGCAGTAGGTGGGATTGGTGGGAAATTGTAGGTTACGTGAACTGAAATAGTGGCTAAGCAGTTCTGTCGTGGAACACGTAGAGTACCACTGTTTAGTAAAGCTTTGTGCTTTGATACATTTGGGCTTTGGGTTTGATAAGGAAGAAAATGAGGCCATAATCGGGATAGTGACTTAAAAATGGAAAAGAGTCAAGGAAGTTTTAGTAATGAGAGATGTTGGGGGATTAAATTGATGACAGAACAGGAATAAGGTCTGTTATAAAAAGACACACTGAGGTTTATTTTCAGAGTTGGTCAAGCTGTTCTAGGTAATAAGCTCATTTAGAAAAGACTGCTAAAATGTCAAGTGGGTGAGATAATTCAGGAAGGGTCAAAGAACTTTGATGCTGGTAGATTGAAAGTCCACAGGCATGAAATCGTCTGAGGTGGTAGTAGGGATAGTAAAGAAGGCTGTGGAGGGAGACAAGTACTGAAGTCCTCAATAAGGAGCCTAACTGGAAGAGATGAGTACATGATAGCAAGGGAAAAGACGATATAATATTTTTCTTATGCAGTTGCCAAACAGGAAGTATGGAAAAGTGGTCTGGAAATAACACCAGGGAGTTGGAAGATCTCTATCTGCCTCCAACGCCTTTTTCAGACCCTTCACAGGTATAAGAAAGAGATATTATTTTAGTGTTTCAAGTTTATCTGCTTTAAGTAGATATTTGCCTCTCTGACTTTATCTTTGTAATCTTTGTTTCACCAGTGCCTGACCTACATAGGTATTTAATAAATATTTGTTCAGTAAATGCTAGACAAATGTGAAATTGTTCCAGTATGCTGGACTTCTAGAACAAAGAGCATTGCTTAGATACTTTTGAAAGCGACTTGACTATAATTCCAGCTACTTGGGAGGCTGAGGTAGGAGGATGGCTTGATCCAGGAGTTCAAAACCAGCCTGTGGAACATAGTGAGACCTCACCACAAAAATAAAAATGGAAAACAAAGTGATTTGAAACCTAGTAAAGGGAACTGTTACTTTAACACAGGTTTTCAAAGTATGGAATTACTCTTAACTGTAAGGAGATAGGTTTGTGTGTAATACAGGAAATAAATTACATACTTTTTTACACAAAATGGTGGATGGCAGATTTTTGATGAGTTACTAAGGGTAGTTGGGGTTTGGGGGGATACTTGATTTTTAGAGATTGGCAGGAGGATATTATAAAATTGATGTATATTTGATGTAACAATTACTGTAATTGATTAACAATTGATGTAATTGATGTAACGATTACTACAACTCTAATTCCTGTTACTGTTTTTCTGTGTTTCAATTTCCCTACCTGTAAAATAGAAGTAACTACTTTATAGTATTGTTAGGATCAAGTGAAATAATAAATGTAAGGGTGAAATTTTAATATGGGAAGTAAAACCTTATCAATTATTTTACTATTAACTGCAATAAATTTAATTAATTCTTTGTGGGAGGAATTTTTTATGAATGTGCTCAGGTTGCTGAGAAAAGTAGTATCGAGACCAAAGGGTGGTTAGTAAAAGTTTTACAGAAGAAGTGACATTTAAGGTTGGCAGATTAAAGTATAATGTTGGTGCTTAAAGAAGAGATGAGGTTAAATTATTGATCACTTTTTAATTGAAATAACTCCCCTATGAAGTAGATAAATGAAGTATGTTCCTGTAATTTATAAATAGAGCTTGAATTAAATTGACTTAAGAAAATTTAAATTATATAACAAATGTTTATAATATATTCTGTAATGTTTTACAAAAAACTGATTATGTGTAGGTAATTTCCATTTCTGTCTTTCAAGAGTTTTAAGCCATTACTGAAATTAGTAAAACTTTATAGCCCAAGTAAGTTCTCTATACTGTTTAGATATTGTTTTAATTTAAAATCTGACCTCAGGAGGTTTAATAACTGTAGCTATAAACAGTGGTGGTAATTAAATCTGAGTTTTATAAATCCTAATACTGTCTTTGTAAGACTTCTGGAAAAAACTTAAAAGTGAAATATTTACATATTTTAAAGAGATATGCCTATTAGCATAGGTACACTGGGCTTAGAATTTTTTTATTATACCTTGTGTATCCCTTATTACATAATTAATAAGAAAACAGTTGAACTTGAAACAACTAGCAGACTTACAAATGTAGCTGTTTACATATGATTTAAAAAAATAGTTTCCAAACGTCCAGAATATCTTTGATGTGTTTATGCTATAGGAAAATCAGTTGTGTAGTTGACTTCAGTTTGAGGAAATTATATTGTGTGGTGTTGAGTAAATCTTTGTTTACAGTTTGAGAAGTTTTGCATATGAACTTTCAGTAGAACTGGGCAGGTCTTAGTGATTGCCTCTGATTTAATTCTTTAAATAGCTAAAAGCTCAGTGATGTTTCAAAGGGCACATGACATGAAACATAAATGGCTAGAAATAGAATTCAGGTACCTCAACACAAAAGACCCCAGGGCTTTTTTCCCCATTTTTATCATTTCATGGAAAATAACATTATGACTATATTTTAAAATGTTAAATGATTTATTTCTTCACTTTAAAAATACATAAAAGCAACAGGATTGCAGTGGTTTTTGTGAGGTTCTACTATAGTACACAGAAGTTCACTTTTCATTTATAATTTTTGCTTTGATTTTAAAAAGGAGAACTTGGCATTAAAGGACAAGGCAGCAGTATTCAGAGAAGCTCTAAATCTCTGCTTGTATAGCAACCTGTGTTAATAGCTTTTTGCAATTAGCAAATAGAAAAAGAGTTGGTCTAAAAATACCTGGAAGTCTTTTGCCTACCCTTGTAAAGTGTTCACAAATGTTTATATAATGTAATTGTAACTACTTCCTCACTTTGAGTGGTAGAGGATGTTGTGATTTCAAAAGAGATTCCATAACATTGGAATGAAACTCTGGAAAAAGGTAGTTGGAGGTAGCCCACAGTACCCAGATAAAATAGAAGACTTAGTTAGAGGTGGAAGATGAATGAAGAACATCTGGGGTAGTGATGGTAAGATTTTTGTATCAGTGATATTAATAGCTCTCAGCACCAGCTATTGGACCACAATGGTGGTTCTCAGTGTGAGATCCCTGGCTCGGCCCTATCAAGATCAGCTGAAACATAGTTAAATATACAGATTTGAAGCTGGGACTGGTGGCTCACACCTGTTAATCATAGCACTCTGAGAGGCTAAGGTGGGAGGATAGGATCTTTTGAGCTCAGGAGTTTAGAGACCAGCCTGAGCAATGCAAGACCCTGTCTCTACTAAAAATAGAAAAATTAGCTGGATGTGCCTGTAGTCCCAGCTATTGGGGAGGCGAGAGGTAGAAGGATTGCTTGAGCCCAGGAGTTTGAGGTTGCAATGAGCTAGGCTGAGGCCATAGCCTCAGCAAAGCAAGACTCTGTCTTTTCTTAAAAAAAGAAAGGGCAAATTTAGTAGCCTGATCTAGACCCACCCGATGAATTCAGCTCTGGAGTTGGACCTCAGCATTTTGATTTAACAAGCCCTCCAAGTAAGTCTGATGCACACTTTGAGAATCACTGCCCTAGAGAAATATAGAGCAGTAAGTCTAACACTGTAGTCTCTTATAGAGTGGGACTATTGGGTTTGACCACATGAAATTACCTATGTTCTCCTGCTTTAGACCTATAAAATTATCAGTTTCAACCTGATAAAATTGAAAAACTTGTCAAACTGAAGGAAAGTCACCTTTTACTTGGGCAGAGAGCTCAAACTGTACAACAGTGATTCTACTTATTCTAAAGGACCCAGGTAAGTAGAGTATAAGATACATGAAGGTATTTGCTCAACCCTTACGCATTTTTTTTTCTTAGCTGAAGCTCTGTGTAAATTCATTACCATCACCTATGACTTTTGTGTACCATTTCCTCCAACCCTTCTTCCTGCCCCCAACCCCCAGCTCATTTAGCTTTTTTCTTATATATAGAAATATATGTAGCCAGGAAGAAGGAATATTTTTCCTGTCCTTCAGGAAAAATTAGGCAGTATTTTTTTTTTTTCTTGAGTTCTGCTATTGCTGTTGCTGAATCTTCCAACACCCCTTGTTCCTGCCCCTCTAACATTCTTTTTGTTAGCTTTGGCGTCCACATGTGCTGCCATTTAGTTTTATCCATCTGCTATAAGTCACAGTTGTTTCTATTTCAGAGGAGATATTCTCTCCCTTTTGGTATATGTTTTAGTCAGTTTCAGGTGAACTAGTTTTAAATGATTAGAATGACCTGTTTTTTGTTTCTAAATCTGATTAGCCATTCCATTAATTCTCTCAGATCATATAACTAGCCTCTCCCTTTTTTATTTGTAAACAAACAGCACTGTATTAGGCTTTGCCCTATAGAAATGCATAAAATAGAGATTATATTTAGGTAAGACCACAAAATTACACATAAAACTCTGTAGTAAAAGACATCTAATGAAGTGGAGTGGTGGTGGTAGAAATGTTTTGTGTGAGTTGGCTGTGGCAATTAGCAATTAATTTCAATGGTCTAAATTGGCATGCTGTGTTATATACTGCTTTTTTTCTGTGTATAATACTTCAAAAAATTACAAGTTGTAATTGTATTGATTTTCACATTACATAAGAGAGTAAAGAGAATAAGACATCACCTTCCCTCTCCCAGTTTCATTCCCCACGGTGAATTGTGCTTGCTTTTGGTTGTGTTAGTAGTTTCTGTTAATAATGTTCTTTTTAAAAATTTTATTCGTTAATTCTGAATATTATTATCTCATGAATGATAGTTTTTTCTCTCCTTACTCTTTCAATCTCCCAGTTATAATTAATTTTACATCATCAAGGTGTTTGCATTTTGTTCTATAGGTATGACTTTTTTCATATTTTGTTTTTGAGCCACTTCTAAAAATTTCCAGCCTAGAAATATATTTAATGTGATTATACAAATACTACAGAACAAAGTGGAGTGGCCCCACAGAGAATGAAGTGTAATCCTATGTACATTAAAACTTCATCATTTGAAGTGGATTTCTTTTTTAATGTACTTCTCTTCCTCTAAGACAGACAGGCAGTCCCTGAGTTATAAATATCTGACTTTTGACTTGCACTTAGGAATGGAGGGTATTACAGGTAATAGGTACATGTACCTGTTCCAGCTTACATACATTTTCGATTTGAGAACAAGCCTAGAGAACCTATCTCATTTGTAACCCAGAGACTGCCTATATTCAGCTGTTGTATCTTAATTTCATGTTCTCTCTTTCTTGGATTTTTTTTTCCCTTTGTTTAGACCTGGTCTTTAAAAAGGAGCATCCACATTAAAGAGGGTGCACAAGAATTTTGGGGAGCACCAGTATACTTTGAATATTTTCTAAATTTAAATTACCTGTTAAATTTTTAACGGATTATTTTTTATTTTAATTTTGGTATGTTTTACAATATGCATAATTTATTATAGTAATATGTTTATAAATAAATATTTGCTGAAATATTTTCAAATGTGTTTTTACTCTTAAGGATGTGCCATATTAAAACTAAATATTTAGAGTTTATTGGGTTCAGAATACTACATTAAGTAATTTTCAGTATAGGATTGCAGACTTTTCAAGTATTTGCTGTCTAAGAATGTCCTTTATTTTGTCCTCATTGTTGAATACATTGGAGTACGGAAGTCATAAGTTTAATTTTTTTTTCAAAAACCTTAAAAGCATTTATTACCTTAATAGCATTCAGATTTCAGTCTGACTTATTTCTTTGTAGATAACATAGGACATTTTAAGATTTTCTTTCTTTTTTTATGGAATTATGGGATTGTACCAGAGTATGTCCAGGTGTAGATCTTTTTCAGTAGTCATTCTTAGTAGTTGGCAGGGCCTATGAAATCTTGTCTTCCTTCAGATTAGGTGAATGATCTTTTTTTTTCTCTCTTTATGTATCTCTTGTTTTTACCTTTTTAATGAGTCCCTCCTCTTAGATGAATATTGGACCTCCTCGATCTGTTCTGTGAGTTCCTAATTTCTCTTATTTCCTTTATTTTTTGTGTTTTTAGCCTGTCTCCTAAAAGTACTCTGTCTTTTGTTTTTAATTAAGAACGCTTGTTTCTGACCACTCTGATTGTTCCTACTTCATTCAAATATATTTTATGAGAATTTTTATAAATATACCATTCTGTCTCCTGATCTTGTGTCCATTTCTATAAGGGTTATTTTTATTCTCATTTTGGGTCTTTTCTTTTATGCCATTAGTTTTTCCCAAATGTCTGTTATCCTTGGTTTTTTTATTACTATTTTAGGATGAAGGGCTGTGTTACTAAGTGATAACATCTGGCTGTCATGGTTTCCACTGCAGTTGTGTCAGTCTGTTTCTCCAGCAGTCCTCTTCCTTCAGTGAGAAGTTTGTGGACACATTCAGTGGAAGTGAAAAGATGTCTCAATATGATGATTTCCCTACAGCATCTTAAATAAGTTGGAAACCCTCATACATGTCAAAGTAACGAGGGCTTTATTTTGTGTGGTAGAGTACTTTAATAACCATTTAATTTCTGTTAGGAATTATTGTTTCTCCCCTCTTCCCCCAACCCCAGTCTCATCCCTAATGTTTGTTGTGATACTCAAAGTTAGACCTATCTGTATTCTTTTTGTCTCTCAGGAGCCCACACTCTCATAAGAAACATACCCAGACAGGTGGTCCCCATCCTTTGGCAAGATGGTAAAAGCCACAACTGCCAGCCTTGGGAAAGAGGAAAGCCACAGTTGTCTCAACCTAAATACCGTTTCTAAAATAATTATCTGGATGATTGCCACTTGGCCTTTTCCTGCTCTTTATATTTGATTGAAGGTTGGTTTTTCTTTGGGTCTACTTGAAAGAAGCATGGCCTTCTCTAGTATCTTGGATTGTGATTTTTCTTCTGGTATTTGCTAATTTTTTTCCATCTAATTGATTTCTCTGCTAATTTATTCCCATTTGTCTGCCTTGAATTTCTAGAAATTTCTAATCTACCAGTATTGCCCTCTCTGATTTTCTAGCTGCTTGTGACTTCATTTTTTTTTTTTTTGTAAAAATTTGTTATCTCCTTGGTGTGTTGGGAAATAAAAGAGATAGATAAAGTGCTTACTTCACTGCCTTCAGCCATATACAGTATTTTTTTCAAAGTTCCATGTTGGGTGCAATAGGTGATTCAGGTAACAGAAATTAGAAAATTGATAAAAGGCTATATACCTTTATACATATGAATTGGGAAGAGAGTATGAAGCCTTTTTGTTCTGAGCTTTTAAAACCAGGCATTATTTTCTGTTACTGATATGCTGGAAAAGACAAGTCTTTTAAGAATTTAAGTTCGGATTCAAGTCCAAGCAGATACTGCCACATTTTAGTGCTTTGACCCTTGGTAAGTTAAGTAGCTTTTTTGCAAAGTAACTGTAGTTTTCTCATCTATAGTATTGGCAGAGGCAATTATTACTTTTCTTATAGAATTAATTTAAGAATCGAATTAGATAAATACTTCAGACTGGCATAGTGAAAGTCTTCTTGCTGTTCAGGAAAATGTTAGTTATACAACTTTTAGATAGCTCTTTTTTTCCAGAACAGTTAAGTTTCTGCAAAGCTGCATATAAAGCAGATTATTATAAATTTTCACAATGATTCTCTTTGTAGTACTGAAGGTGCGTTTGCAGAGAAAAGTTCTTTCAAAAGTTCTTTCTTCACCAAGTTTGTTCTTTCTTCACCAAGTTTTTAACTTGGTGAAGAAGTTTGGTGGTGGGTTGCTGGAATCAGTAGCAAGCATACTTGCAGATGTTAGCTACCAGAGGTGATTGTTCTCTCCGCTAAAATAGTGGAGCTTTTTGCATGATGGGGCTCATAGGAAGCCAAAAAGTAATAGTCCTCAAATTGTATCCGTCTGTGTGTGCACTTCTGTAAAGGCATAATAAAAATGATGTGTATTTTTGTGACCTTTTTGAATGTGTTTGTAATTTTCCTCAAATTTTTGTTCAGTTGTTCCAAAACCCAACATACTTTTTCTTCCTTGAATCCCTTTTATTAGTGAATTAAATCTGTTTTCTAAATTATAAACCTTGATGTCATGCACAATTCCTCAAAGTCTTGTCACTTCTGCCTCTGCAATTGTGATATCATATATCTGACATCTTATAGCATAAGTTAGTTTTTCCTGTTTTAAAACTTAGTATGAATGGCATCACACAGCATATGCTCTTTTATGTCTGGCTTTTTTGGCTCAACATTGTCTCTGTGAGATTCATCCATTTTGGATATTGGTTTCAGGTTGTTCATTTTCATTACTGTAGTATTCCATTGTAGAAATATATCACAATTTATCATTCTACTCTTGGTGGATTGTTTTTAGTTTTTATCAAAAATTCTTTATTACTCTTTCATAATTATATCTAGAATCTATGAACATTTTTGTACCGACCTTTGATGAACATATGAATGTAAGCTATTGGATATATGTCCAGGAGTGCAATTGATGGGTTATTAGGTATTGATTTCTTCCACATTAATAGAGATCACAAACAGTTGTTTAAAGTGGTTATACTAACTTATACTTTGATCATAATTGCAATTTTAGAGATTCAGTTCTCCGTATGTCCCAACAATTTGTATTGTCTTTTTCATTTTAGCCATTCTGTTGTAGTATCACGTTGCTGATTTAGTATGTTTGTAGTATCACATTGCTGATTTAGTATGTTTGATGTAAAGGAAGTTTAACACCTTTTCATATGCTTATTAATCTTTTTAATATCTTTGTTTTTCATTTTCTTTTTCAGTATTTAAGTGTTTGGACATTTTTCTGTCGAATTGCCTGCATTTTGTATAAGAATTTATAGGGATTCTCTGTATATTCTAGTTGTAAATCCTTTATCAGATACTTATATATGGGTATTGATGTAAGTATTGATATCAGATACCTTCTTTTAACTCCTGTCCTGTTTGACAAATAATCTGTCTATCTCGGGGTTTTAAAGACATTCTCCCATTTCCCTTCCCAAATCTTTGTTTCTCTACTTTGATATTTATATCTGGAATATATTTGGAATGATTATGTGTGTGATGTGAAGTAGAAGTCAAAGTCTTTCCCCCCATACAGCTTTTCATTTGTTTCAGCACCGTTTGTTAAAAGATTGTACTTTCTGTATTGTACTTCATTGTTATCATTGTCATAAATGAACAGACTCTGTGTGTCTGTTTCTGGTTTCTTTTATTTTTCTTTCTTTGGTTGGCTTCTCAATTTTTGTACCAGAAGTACTATACTTTCTTAATTTCAGTTGCTATACTTGAGGTGGAAGATACATTTTTGTCTCTCTAATTCTTTCATCTTGTTACTAATTATTGTTTTGGTTGTTTTTCACCCTTTTGGATTTCCATGTAAATTTTAGAATCAACTTGTCAATTTCCACAAAAAGAAGCACTGGAATTTTTATTGTGATTACGTTGAATTTACATGTCAGTCTGGAGAGAACAGGTGTCTTTATAGTATTGAATTTTCTAATTTATGAACATAGTGTATTTCTTTACTAATTCAGTTTAGTTTTACTTTCTCTCAAAATCATTTTGTAGTTTTCCATGTAGAGATTGCATCCTTCATTAGATTTATTTCTAGATAGTAGATTTTTAAATTATACTATAAATGGTATATTTAAAAAAATTTATGTTCTGATTGTTGACATATAAAAATACAGTACAGTTTTTTTTTTATTATTAAATCATAGCTGTGTACATTGATGTGATCATGGGGAATGAGACACTAGTTTCATAGACCATTTGACACATTTTCATTACACTGGTTAACATAGCCTTCCTGGCATTTTCCTAGTTATTGTGCTAAGACATTTACATTCCACATTTACTAAGTTTCACATATACCCTTGTAAAATGCACCACAGGTGTAATCCTACTAATCCCCCACCCTCTGCCCATCTCCCCCCTCCCTGCCCTCCCTTTCCCCTTTTCCCTATTCTTAGGTTGTAACTTGGTTATAGCTTTCATGTGAAGGCCATAAATTAGTTTCATAGTAGGGCTGAGTACATTGGATACTTTTTCTTCCATTACTGAGATATCTTTGAAGAGTATGTTCCAGCTCCATCCATGTAAACATGAAAGAGGTAAAGTCTCCATCTTTCTTTAAGGCTGCATAATATTCCATGGTGTACATATACCATAATTTATTAGTCCATTCGTGGATTGATGGGCACTTGGGCTTTTTCCATGATTTACCAATTATGAATAGGGCTGCAATAAACATTCTGGTACAAATATCTTTGTTATGATGTGATTTTTGGTCTTCTGGGTATATGCCTAGTAGAGGAATTATAGGATTGAATGGCAGATCTATTTTTAGATCTCTAAGTGTTCTCCATATATTTTTCAAAAAGGAATGTATTAATTTGCATTCCCACCAGCAGTGTAGAAGTGTTCCCTTTTCTCCTCATCCACGCCAACATCTCTGGTCCTGGGATTTTGTGATATAGGCTAATCTTACTGGAGTTAGATGATATCTCAAAGTAGTTTTGATTTGCATTTCTCTGATGATTAAAGATGCTGAGCATTTCTTCATATGCCTGTAGGCCGCGCGCCTGTCTTCTTCAGAGAAGTTTCTCTTCAAATCCCTTGCCCAGCCTGTGATGGGATCACTTGTTCTTTTCTTGCTTATATGTTTGAGTTCTGTGTGGATTCTGGTTATTAAATCTTTGTCGGATACATAACCTGCAAATATCTTCTCCCATTCTGAGGGCTGTTTGCTTGCTTTACTTACTGTGTTCTTGGCTGTGCAGAAGCTTTTTAGTTTGATCAGGTCCCAGTAGTGTATTTTTGAAGCTGCTTCAATTGCCATGGGGATCCTCCTCATAAAATACTCACCCAGCCCGATTTCTTCAAGGGTTTTAACAGCACTCTCTTCTAGTATTTTTATAGTTTCATGTCTTAAGTTTAAATCTTTAATCCATTGAGAGTCTATCTTAGTTAATGGTGAAAGGTGTGGGTCCAGTTTCAGTTTTCTGCAGGTTGCCAGGCAATTCACCCAGCACCATTTCTTAAATAGGGAATCTTTTCCCCACTGAATGTTTTTAAATGGCTTGTCAAAGATTAAATAACGATAAGTATCTGGATTCATCTCTTGGTTCTCTGTTCTGTTCCAGACATCTACTTCTCTGCCGTTTTGACCACTATCGATTTGTAGTATAGTCTGAGGTCTGGTAGCGTGATTCCTCCTGCTTTGTTTTTATTTCTGAGTAATGTCTCAGCTATTCAAGGTTTTTCTGATTCCATATAAAACGAAGTATTGTGTTTTCAAGATCTTTAAAGTATGGCAGTGAGCTTTAATAGGGATTGCATTAAAATTATATATTGCTTTGGGTAGTATGGACATTTTAACGATGTTGATTCTTCCCAGCCATGAGCATGGTATGTGTTTCCATTCATTAACATTTTCAGCTATTGGGGCAGCGCCTGTGGCTCAGTGAGAAGGGCCCCAGCCCCATATACTGAGGCTGGCAGGTTCAAACCCGGCCCCAGCCAAACTGCAACAAAAAAATAGCTCTGCATTGTGGCAGGCGCCTGTAGTCCCAGCTACTCGGGAGGCTGAGGCAAGAGAATTGCCTAAGCCCAGGAGTTGCAGGTTGCTGTGAGCTGTGTGATGCCACGGCACTCTACTGAGAGCAATAAAAAATTAGACTCTGTCTCTACAAAAAAAAAACAAAAAACATTTTCAGCTATTTATTTTCTTAGAGTTTCATAGTTCTCTTTATAGAGATCTTTCATGTCCTTTCTTAGATAAACTCCCAGATATTTCATCTTCTTTGGCACTACTGTGAATGGGATAGAGTCCTTAACTGTTTTTTCAACTTGACTGTTGTTGGTATATATAAAGGCTACCAATTTATGAATGTTGATTTTGTAACCTGAGACGCTGCTGTATTCCTTGATCACTTCTAAGAGTTTTGTAGTAGAGTCCCTAATGTTTTCCAGATATGCAATCATACCATCTGCGAAGAGCGAAAGTTTGATCTCTTCTGACCCTATAGGATACCCTTGATCACCTTTTCTTCCCTAATTGCAGTGGCTAAAACTTACATTACAATGTTAAAGAGCAATGGAGACAATGGGCAGCCTTGTCTGGTTCCTGATCTGAGTGGAAATGATTCCAGTTTAACTGCATTCAATATGATATTGGCTGTGGGTTTGCTGTAGATGGCCCCTATCAGTTTAAGAAATGTCCCTTATATACCAATTTTCTTAAGTGTTCTGATCATGAAGGGGTGCTGGATATTATCAAAAGCTTTTTCTGCATCGATTGAGAGAATCATATGGTCTTTGTTTTTCAATTTGTTTATGTGCTGAATCATACTTATAGATTTACGTATATTGAACCAGCCTTGAGACCCTGGGATAAAACCGACTTGGTTCATGATGTATAATTTGTTTGATGTGTTGCTGGATTCTGTTTGTTAGGATCTTGTTAAATATTTTTGCATCTATATTCTTTAGTGATATCGGTATATAATTTTCTTTTCTTGTTGGGTCTTTTCCTGGTTTGGGGATCAGTGTGACGTTTGCTTCATAGAACGTGTTGGGTAGTCTTCCTTCTTTTTCTACCTTTTGGAACAGGTTGAGTAATATAGGTACTAATTCCTCTTTAAGGGTTTGGTAGAATTCTGACATGAAACCATCTGGTCCCGGGCTTTTCTTTTTAGGGAGGTTTTGTATGGTTGATGCTATTTCAGAACTTGATACGGGCCTGTTCAACATTTCCACTTGATTCTGGCTAAGTTTTGGAAGGTGATGTGCTTCCAAGTATCGGTCAATTTCCTTCAGATTTTCGTATTTCTGAGAATAAAGTTTCTTGTAATATTCATTAAGGATTTTTTGAATTTCTTAGGAGTCTGTTATTACTTCATCTTTTTCGTTTCTGATTGATGAGATTAGAGATTTTACTCTTTTTTTCCTGATTAGTTTGGTCAAAGGTTTATCTATTTTATTGACCTTTTCAAAAAACCAAATTTTTGATTTATTGATCTGTTGTATATAATTCTTTTCGATTTCATTTAATTCTGCTCTAATTTTGGTTATTTCTTTTCTTCTACTGGGTTTGGGGTTGGAATGTTCTTCCTTTTCCAGTTGCTTAAGATGTCCCATTAAGTTGTTAACTTCCTCTCTTTCCGTTCTCTTGATACAAATTTCCCTCTTAGGACTACCTTTGCGGTATCCCAGAGGTTCTGATAATTCGTGTCTTTATTGTCGTTTTGTTCCAAAAATTTGGCAGTTTCCTTCTTGATCTCATTTCTGACCCAGCTATCATTCAGCATAAGGTTATTTAGCTTTCATGTTTTTGTATGAGTCCTGTTGTTATTGAGCTAAACTTTTATTCCATGGTGGTCCGAGAAGATGCAAGGAATAATTTCTATTCCTTTAAATTTACTGAGGTGAGACTTGTGGCCTAAGATGTGCTCGATTTTGGAGTAAGTTCTGTGGGCTGATGAGAAGTATGTGTACTCACTTTTGTTGGGATGAAATGTTCTGTAGATGTCTGCTAAATCCAAATGTTGGATGGTTTGGTTTAAATCTAAAATTTCTTTGCTCAGCTTCTTATTGGAGGATTGATCCAATACTGTCAAAGGAATGTTGAAATCTCCGACTTATGGAGCTGGAGAAAGTGGCTCATGTCTGTTAGAGTTTCTCTTATAAATTGAGGCGCATTCTGGTTTGGTGCATAGATATTAATATCTGAAATCTCATCATATTGAGTATTACCCTTAACAAATATGAAGCGACCATTCTTATCCTTCCTTACTTTTGTTGGTATAAAGCCTATTGTATCTGCAAATAAAATTGCAATGCCTGCTTTTTTCTCATTACCATTTGCCTGAAATATGGATGACCATCCTTTCATCCTGAGTCTATATTTGTCTTTTAAGTTATGCAACAAATATCTGACCTGAGTTATTGTATCCAGTCAGCTAACCTATGTCTCTTTTAGAGGACAGTTTAAGCTGTTCACATTGATGGATAATATTTATAAGTCTGGTAAAATTTTGTGTATCAAATTTTTCAAAAGTCCATGGACATTTTAGGTATTTCTCCAGTGTGGTAGTTTGGGTTTGATCAAAAGTTTCTGAGTGAGTTTACTTTTGTGGTGGAGAATTGGGTTGGTCATTATGGATGATAAGTCCTGGATATCCTGAAGAACTGGTTTGGTTATGGCAGATTTCTTCAACATATGAATGTCATTAAAGAATTTAATTTCTCCATCATAAATGAAACTCAGTTTAGCTGGATACAGGAGCCAGGGTTGAAAATTATTTTGCTTTAGGAGATTAAAAGTCGATGAACACCCTCTTCTGGCTTGAAAGCTTTTAGCAGAGAGATCTGCAGTCATTCTAATATTCTTCCCTTTGTAGTTAATGGCTTTCTTACTTCTGGCTGCTTTGAGAATCTTCTCCTTCATATTAACTTTAGTAAAGTTAATTATGATATGCCTGGGGGATGTCTTATTGGGATTGAGTCATGCTGGGGTTCTGAAACTGTCTGCTATCTGAATTTCAGAATCTCTTGGTATGTCTGGAAATTTTTCTTCATAATTTCATGGAGAAGGGCCTCTGTGCCTTGCGAGGCCACTTCATTACTTTCAGAGATTCCAATAAGGCAGATATTAGCCTTCTTCAAATTATCCCAGAGCTCTCTGAGAGAATGATCCTTTTTTTTTCTCTCCATTTCTCTTCCTCTTTGAGAGTTTGGGAGCATTCAAAGGCTTTGTCTTTAATGTCAGAAATCCTTTCTTCCTCTTGTTCCACTCTATTACTGAGGGATTCTACTGTATTTTTCAGATCTTTGAGGGCTGCAAATTCTTGCTTCAGTGTGTCTAACTCTTCGGTGGCTTTTTCTTTAAATTCGTTAAATTCTTGAGACAACCTTTGAATTTGTCCTCAAATTCCTAATTCCATTTTATTAATCTTGTGTGCAATACAAATTCCGAATTTGATTTCTAACATCTCTGCCGGTTGTTTGTGAATGGGATCTTCAATTACATTTGCCATATCTTTCCTTGGGCGGGGGGGTTGATCTATTCTGGTTATTCATGTTACCAGAGTTTTTCCGCTGATTCCGCCCCATGATTGTTTTACTCCCTTTGATTTTTCCCCTGGAGCTTTGTCTGGGACCCGTACAGTGCTGTGGCCTGAGAAACTGGGGCCCTGTTTGTTGTGGTTGGGCTAAGTGGTTCTGTCTTGTTTTTATCTGGTTTCTGTTTGACCCTAGTGAGACAGTTACTCTGGGTTGAAGTCTCAGCTGTGGAGAAATACCAGCAATTAAGTCACCCCGCCCACCACAGGCACCAATTGGAAAAGGAAAATCAAAGCTTCCTACAACCACACACCCAGCACACTACCTGAATAGTCCTCCGACGTTTGGCTCAGTTCAAAGGGTCCAAGTCAGTTGTCTCAGTCAGCACCTGTCTCGGGTGGGAGAGTTTAAGAGGTCACTGGGAACTGTATCACAGGATTCTGATTTACTACTCTTATATGGCTTGCTCTAGTGCTGCGTGGAGTCAGGAGGAGCCACCCAGCAAATAGATCAGTTTGGGAAGGTTGATGCCTCCTTCCCCACCTTGCAGCTCTGTCACACCCAGTCGCTGCTAGCCCCGCAGGGCTGTGATCCAGTCAGTTGTCTGCAGTGAGCAGATACTCCAGAGGTTTGTACCTGCCTAAATCACACAGAAGTCCGTATCTGCTCTTCCAGGCCGCTGCTCTCTGCCTCTATCCAGGAGGGGGTCGTGAGGCCTGTCAACTTCGGGCACTTGATGGAGGCTGGGGGTGTTCACTCAGTTTTAGCCCCACCCTTAGTTTATGTTACTGGCTGAACAGAACATCCCTGTGGGAGTTTGTTTCTGACCCTGCTAAATTCCTCTGAGAGGAGAGGCTTATTTGAGTTCCCAGAACGTGTGGCCTCAGGCCCTGTCTTTACTCCTGCAGGTTTGTATTCGCAGCACGATTAGTTATCAGCTGTAGCTTCCTGGCCTCCTTTGTCTATAGGCTGATGCTCTCCTGAGGGCTGGGTGTGTCTTAGGCTCAGTAAAGTGGTCCTCTGGATCAGCCACATCCTCAGAGTTTCCTGGCTCTGCGCGTGCGTTTTCTAGTCCCTGCGTTCCACCCTGGCCAGTACCGCCTCAGGCAAACCCTTTACTCACGGGGCCTGTGTTTCAATCCCGGGTCTGTTCCATGGTGGTTGTCATCTGAGAAGATGCCCGGCCTCATCTGGTTGCCCAGGGAGATAGGAGGAGTAGCTACGGGATATCTGGGAGTAGGCCTTGTTATTGCTACAGACGGCTGCTGCTCTGTACCTCGGGTCACTACTGCTCCCACGTGATTCCCTCTTAGCCTGTCGTCTCCTCACTCCTGTGCTGCAGAATCAGCACTGTCCAGCTGCAGTCCAGGTCCTGTCCACACCTCTTGAGAAATCACCCAAGAATCTGGAATCCTGGGCGGCAGGCCTCCAGACCTCAGAGTGAGAGTGGAGGGGAGTGCTGGGAGCTCAGAGTTTCAGGTCGTAACACCCAGCTCATTGAGAGCAAATGAGCAAATAAACAGATACAAAGACTACTAGACACACAAGCCCATAGATACAGAAATAGACAGAGACACCTAGACATACAGACAACACCCACGACAACAGCAAAATAAAAACATCTGCAATAAAAAATAGTGATAATCATAAAATAATTGGAAAAAAAAGAAAAAGAAAAAAGTAGTGTTCGTAGAAAAGTTAAAAGACAAGGAAGGATAAATTAAAAGTAGAAAAAATAGAAATAAAAAATATATCTATATAAAAAGTAATAATAATAAATTAACCAAAACTCCTCCAAGAAAATGGTGAGGAAAAAACAGAACAAAAAAGAAAGAGAAAAGAAAAAAAAGGCACCAACCACAAAAATATTATTCTTGTATGTAGAAATATACATTTATATGTATGATGTAGGGATCAACTTTTGTAGGAATATATTCACACTTCAATATACTTTCTGGACACCCGGGGTCACTGTGAGTGGTTTCCAGGCTTATACCTGATTCATAGTTTATACTGTTACCATGGTAACCACCTTCCATGGCCAATCACCATTTTGGAGTTTCTGTAAAAGTTTGTCACCTAAGTATTGTGTAACCTCGGCTGTTCTGCTCCAGAGAGCACTCGCGACTGACCTTTCCACTCATTGTAGGAGTCCATGCTTTTCAAATCTTTCCACTCTGCTCCCAGGTTCTCCTGCAAACTGGCGACTGCAATCAGCTGTGGGGGAGTGTACTTCTGGGTTTGCGTGGTTGCTGGCCGGTTCCGCGGCTGTAACCGGTTCCGTGGCTGGAGCGGTCAGGGACCTCATTCTGTGTTTTATGGTTCAGAGTTTCCCTTTTGGATCGGGACCGCCAGTTCGCAGCGCAGCCTGAACTGCCAGCCCCCTCCAACATTCTCCACCAGGAATGCTATTCAATCATTCCTGGACTGAGGGAAGGTGCCTGCCCTTTTGGGTAGTTCAAAATGTCTGTTTCCCAGGCGGGATCACTTCCCTTCAATTTTCCATCAGGTTGCCCAGCTCCCCGTGGTTTTGAGTGGCTCTCCTTTCGGATGCCTCCCTCAGTTCAGGAATAAATATTCGTCAATTGGGTTTTGTCAGCATTTGCAAGCTGCTGTCCTCCATAAGGGAGGGACCTGCTGGCCAGCACGGCCAAGCAGGGAAGAATCTCTACAACAGAGGCTGTGGTTTTAAATTACCCCTCATATATAATAATCCGCCAATTCACTGAGGTCTCCAGCTGTCTGTCCACACCAATAATTCACACACGGGGAGGGTCCAGACCCCCTTTCCTCTCACCTGATGGCTTGGGAGAGGTGGGCTACATGTCCATCCTGTCCACCATCATGCTCCACCTCCTACAGTAGAGTTTTGTCAAATGACTTTATATACAGCACCTGTGGCAAAATTACTTATCTGTACTCATTCATGTTATCTGTGAGTAGTGACCTTTTTGTTTTTATTCTTTTCCAGTTCTTACATTTTTATTTTTCTTGCCTTAAGGTACTTTCCAGGGCCTCTGGTACATGTTTTAAATGGAAATAGAGATAGTAGTCTTCTTGTCTTCCCATCTCACAGGGTAATCTTACTATAGGTGTGTGTGTGTGTGTGTGTGTGTGTAGACAATTTATAAAGTTAAGCAAGTTTATTCCCAGTTTATAAAGAGATTTTATTCTGAATGAGTATTGAATTTTATCAAGTGCATTTTTTATAACCATTAAAGTGATCTTTTCTTTCCCCTATTACTGATAATGGGATAAATTTCAGTAATAGATTCTGATGTTAATTGAGTCTGATAATTGGAATATGCAGCTTATTTACATGTAAATGTGAATAGTGATTCAGTCTCTTTACTGGTTTTAAGTCTGTTCATTTTCTTTTTCTTCTTGAGTTAATTTTGATAGTTGGTGTGTTTCTAGGAATTTCTCCTTTCTTGTAGGAGGTTATCTAGTTTTTCGGTATATATTAATTCATAGTAATTTCTTATATTTTTTATTTCTCTAAGGTTTATTTCTGATTTTAGTTGTGTGAATCTTTTCTCTGTTTTCCTTGGCCAGCTAAAGGTTCATCAGTTTTTGTTCATCTTTTCAAAGAACCAACTTTTGTTTTGATACTTCCTGTTGCTTTTCTTTTCTCTATTTCAGTTGTTTTCCTTCTAATTTTTGTAATTTCCTCCCTTGTAAATCTTTAAGTTTTTTAGTTTGTTCTTTTTTCCCCTTCAATGCTTGAATTGTAAAATTAGCTTACTGATTTTTTGAGATCTTCTTTGTAAATACAGGTATTTAAGGCTATTCATTTTTGTCTAAGTTTTGGCTACATCTCATAAATTTTAACATGTCGTGTTCTCATTTTCTTTTGTTTCAATGTATTTTCTAACTTTTCTTGTGATTTCTTTTTAGCCTGTTGGTTGCTTAGAAATGTATTATTTAATTTCCACATATTTGTGAATTTTTTTAATTTTTTCTTCCATTATTTGTTTATAGTTTCATTCCATTGCCATCAGAGAAGACACTTTATATAATTTCAATCTTTCTAAACTTTTTGAGACTTGAAGCCTAGCATGTGCTTTGTCCTGGAGAATGTTCCATGTGTACTGAAAAGAATGTGTATTCTGCTGTTGATGGATGAAATGTCTATTAGGTCTAGTTGTTTTATACTCTTGCTCAAGTCCTCCGTTTATTGATCTTCATTCTTCTATGAATTATTAAAAATTGAGTATCAATGTCTCTGGCTGTTGTAGAATTGTCTAGTCCAGGTCCTCAAACTGCGGCCCATGGGCCACATGAAGCGGGGTGAATTGTATTTGTTCCCATTTTGTTTTTTACTTCAAAATAAGATATGTGCAGTGTGCATGGGAATTTGTTCATAGTTTTTTTTTTTTTTTTTTTTTTTTTTTTAACTATAGTCTGGCCCTCCAACAGTCTGAGGGACAGTGAATTGGCCCCCTGTTGAAAAAATTTGAGGACGCCTAGTCTAGTCTCTTCAATTTTGTTAGTTTCTGCTTGATATAAGTTAGTGCGTATATGCTTATAGTTGTTATATCTTCTTTTATCTTTATGTATTTACTCTTTTATCAATATGTATTGCCCCTTGTTTTTGTAACAATTTTTTTGACTGAGCCTATTTTATCTTGTAGCATTATAGTCAAACAGCTATTTTGGTTGTTGTTTGCATGAAATATCTTTTTTCATCCTTTTACTTTCAAATTATTGATTTCTATGAACATATGAGTATTTTTACATAAGAATAAAAATACCCTTCCAGTCTTTGCAGGTTGGCTTTCTGTCATGACACTTCTTCAATGCTTAGCCAAGCCATTTATAGCTCTGCCTTAGTCTTCACTTCCTGTTGCTCAGCACTTGTCAGCCAGAGTTGAATGTTTAGGGTTTTCTATCTTTTCAAGCATATATTTGGCCCTCAGCATGCACATGGCTATCTAGATTCCCTGGTACCTGTAGGGACTTTTCAAAGCTCTTATAACACTTATCTTCTTTCCTAGCTTCTTCCTACCCAAGCTTTTCTGTCTGGCTGTTGCTTACACCAGGTTTTATTTTCCTTTTCTAGATGGCTGGAGCTAGTGCATTTATCTGTTTATGTTTTTGATTAACGCCAGAGCCTAGGACGGTATCTCCTACCTTGGAAAAGCTCCAAGGCTGGTGATACTCATCCTTAACCCAGTTCTTCAGGGAGCTACCACATGGGTCAAAGCACACAACCATTCTCACAGGTTCCAGCATTGTATGACAGCACTGCAGGCTGATGACTTCATAGTCACCACCAAATTGGGAAGGAGGCCACAGTAAGTAGTTATCTCAAAATGGCACAGCCCTTTTCCCTGAAATTCAGTAGTTTCTTTATTCATTAAGCATTTTCTGGCTATAAGCTTTTGATTGGGTTCTAGAATTCTAACAAACTGATTCTGTTTTTGTTCTTGAGGAGGGATGGAGTTTTTAAGTGATCTACACCACCATTTGGGTGGTATCTGTGGGCATGTACATTATTACATATATGTGAAATTCTCCTTGTATCTGTATCTATATCTATATAGTTTAGGGATCCACAGATATGTAGAAAGAATATGAACAAATTCATTGGCATGATAATCAGCAAATTCAGGATATAGGTTATTTCTGGTATAAAGATGCAATTTGGTGGTTGTAGAATTCACTGGTATGATGGATACATGGTTGTTTGAATTATTCTTTATATTTTTCTTCCTTTTTTTTTTTTTTTCTTGAGATAGAGTCTTACTTTGTCACTGTCAGTAAAAGACCATGGCATCTTAGCTCACAGCAACCTCAAGCTCTTAGGTTTAAGTGATTCTCTTGTCTCAGCCTCCCAAATAGCTGGAACTGTAGGTACCCACCATGATGCCCAGCTATTTTTAGAGACAGGGTCTCACTCTGGCTCACACTGGTCTCAAACTCGTGAACTCAAGCAATCCACCCGTCTTGGCCTCCCAGAGTGCTAGGATTACAGGCGTGAGCCACTGCACCCAGCCCTATATTTTTTCTAAATATTTAAAAATTTTAATAAAATTAGGTAGTTGTATGTGTCTATATTATTTAATTTTCTTTTAATAAGTAGGAAACATCATGTTTGAAATTTTAAAAATAAGTTTATATAACACAACATTCAAGAAGCCTTTTATCCATTTGTTGATATTAATAATGTACTGATTGTTCCATGTTATTCTTTAGTTCTTATTTTAATTGTATGCTCTCCTTCTAATTTTTTCTGTAAGAACAAGATTAGGATGGTCTTACTATTTTTCTTAACTTTTTTTTCTTTTAAAGAGAAAGGGGGAAAATAAAATTCTAGAACTAGCACTAAAATGGACATTTGTAGATCTTTGTTGTTTTTTTTCCAATATTTATATAGCAGTATAAATTTGGACAGTTTATTTTTTTCCTGTTCTAGTCTATTTCTCTCATTGCGGTCCTCATCTTTAAAATAAGAATTGGGTCCTGTTAGGTTAAGGGCTGCTTCAGCTTTATAATATTCAAAGGGGCAGCATGATTCTGCAGAAAAAGCATATAGACTTTGCAGAGAGGCAAATTTGTGTTCGACCACTTTCTTGTTACTTATAGCCTAAAGTAAACTTTCAAACTATCCAATCTGTTTTCTCATTATTAAGTTGGGATTATTACCACCCATCTCACAGAATTTCTGAGGAATAAACAGGGTATGTAATATATAAATGTTGCTCACAAATGCAGTCTGCTCACCAAAATTCTTCATACCCCTACCCCATAACTGTATCATTTGAAGGAAGAGCTAGAGAGAAAACAAATATCTTTTGTTTTTATTTAGTTTGCTTTATATATGAGTTATATTGTGCATTATACTTCAGGAAGACAGCAGCTTTCCTAGTTTTAAAGGACATTTCCCTCTTTACTGTTTAGGTTTCTAAAACTTGTTTTTTATTTATGTATTTTGTTAGTGTTAAGTTACATTAATATCTTCTTATAAAAACTTAAGGTTAAAGTTTTCTTTGACTCACCATCTCCTTTTACCTACCACCACAATATTTACTACTTTGACAGCAACACACACACAAGATATCTGTTTTTTGTGGGTCCCTGTGTGTTTAAAAATAACCATATTTCTTCGTTCTTTTAAAAAACATGACTTATATTTCTATATTAATTGAAGCAACTCATTTTGAAAATATTAGTTAATAAAAAGAAGAAAAAAATCTTGTCACCCAGAGATAGTCTCTTAATATTTAGATGTATTTGGCATTATAACAGCAATGACAAAGTGCAAGTCAGTACATCTATTTGCCAGTATTTTCTTTTATGTTCCAATACCTCTATAAACTCTATATGCCACTTATGTTTATAAAGATGGGGTCCTTTTAGACATGCTCTTTGTCTGAATTTTTTTATTATGTATGCAACATATCTTGTACACTTTTCCTCATCATAAATAAAATTTAATATATTCTTAAAGATTGTATAGTTTTCCATATGTAAATGTATTATAAAAACATAGTGGATTTATAAGTATCTTTTTTCACAATTACGTTTCCCAAGGTGAATTTCAGGATAAATCTAACAATTTATTTTGATACTAATTATAAAATTGTTCTATAGAGAAGCCTTATCTTCAATATAGTCTTTTCTGCTTCTCTGTGATTTTTCTGGCTGTATGGGTTGGCAGTTTAAAATGAACTTTGAAGGTACTATAATAAAAAATGATTATAGGTTCTTTTTTTGTATTTCATTTGATTACAAATGATGTTAAACTATTTTTTCCTTTCTTCTGTGAATTGGCTTGTTCATCTCAGCCCCTTTTTCTGACTGTTTTGAAATCATTCTTAGTTGCCAGAAACCATATAAACGATTCTCGTGGATATCAAATAACACCATTTACATTTTTATACTTCTAAAATTAATAGCTTAGGCTCAGTGCCCATAGCACAGTGGTTGTGGTGCTGGCCACATGCACCAAGGCTGGCGTGTTCAAACATGGCCCGGGCCAGCTAAACAACAATGACAACTGCAACAATTAAAAAAAATTAATAGCTTATATTTTAGCATCATTTTCTCACCTTTTTTGGCAGACATTTCAACATAAAAAATAAAAAGGGAGATTATTAAACAACTTTACAATTTATATTTCCACTGGGAATGTCGTAGACTATTATACTCTTACTGATCTTTTGGAATGATGCTAGTCTAATAACTAAAAAGTGGCTTCTCAATCTAGTTTTAATTTTTATTCTTCTAATTATGAGTATATTTTCTTCCCTGTCAATTATTTGTGTATTTTACTTCTATTTGATTATGTTCTGTTTTTATTTTTTAATTTTATTTTATTAATTCTGGAGACAGGATCTCGCTCTGTTGCAGGGCAAGAATGTAGTAAGCTCACTTCAGCCTCAAACTCCCAGGTTCAAGCAGTCCTTCTACCTCAGCCTCCAAGGTAGCTGGGACTATAGGCACGAGCTGCTGAGTCAGGCCATTTTCTTTCTACTTTGTAGAAATTATTTACATATTAGGGAAGCTAGCTTTATGTGCATTACAAATATTTTTCTTGGTTTATTGTTTTCATGATTGGTTATGATGGTTTATTTTATCAGCTTTCTTCAAGATCACTGGAAAAAAAGTATTGACAAGGACAAGGCTCTCTCCTATTTTATTCATAGAGATTTTTAGTACATTTATTTAATTAACTATGAATTTTCCTAAAAGAAATACTCAACTTGTATTTCTGTACCTGTTTCTGCTCAATAAACAATGGTAGTTTTGCCAGCCTGAGACTAGCTACAAAAGCCAGCACTTTGCTGCCAAATGGGGTGGACTTGATTTGGGAATGAGGGGAGGTAATGGCAAACCTATGGGTTTATCAGCTAAAAGTAGCAAACTCAGTTTGAAGATAAGGGGACAGCCTACAACTTTGCTAGCCAGCGTAAGAAAAGAAAAAAGAAAAGAATAAAAAGCTAAACAGAGACAACAGCAGCTACACAATATGTAACATATATAACTGCAGTTAACTTTAGGCAACTTACTAATAAGAAAACAAACCATAGAAAAGTCAGAATCCAGAGTTGTTATAGTATATTAATTAAAATGTCCAGCTTTCAACCAAAAATTGAGATATGCAAAGAAATAGGAAACAAACATATTCAGGAAAAAAGGCAAGAGGCATACATAAGACAATTCTGTTTTCATGAAATTTGTAGATAAGATTTAACTAAAGAAAGAAGATTAGTGGTTATCTGGGCTTGGAGATAGACATTTTTGGAATGATGAAAGTATTGTATAGTGCCATTGTGTTTATTGGTGCACCAACTGCCTGTATGAAGTCACTAAAAATTATTGATCTGGGTGAACTTTGTTGTATATAAATTATACATCAGCAAGTGTTAACTGCTCTTTCAGAATTTGTCTAGATGGTTTTTGGTTCTCATTGGAAGACCAAAGGGAAAAAATGATAAAACAACAATTAACAGAAAAGTATACCTCAAAAAAGCAGTTGAAAACTGGTGGGGGCAATATCTTCATTTTCTTTTTTTTTACTTTTTTTTTTATTACCATTATTATTATTATTATTATTGTTGTTGGGGATTCATTGAGGATACAATAAGCCAGGTTACACTGATTGCAATTGTTAGGTAAAGTTCCTCTTGCAATCATGTCTTGCCCCCATAAAGTGTGACACACAGCAAGGCCCCACCCCCCTCACTCCGTCCCTCTTTCTGCTTTCCCCCTCTCATAACCTTGTCATTAATTGTCCTCATATCAAAATTGAGTACATAGGATTCATGCTTCTCCATTCTTGTGATGCTTTACTAAGAATAATGTCTTCCACTTCCATCCAAATATCTTCATTTTCTTAACCAACATCTTTTAAAATGGTTGGTACTCTTAGTTATCTCAACTGTTGTGACTACCTACATGTTACTATTTTCAGATAAAAGTACATCAGTAACTATTTCTGGTTTATGAAAGTAATTGAATATGAAAACTAGAGATACTTAAAAGAATATCTACTTTTTATGTTGAAATAGGTAATTCTTGTTAACAATGTCAGAGAATAATGTTCTTCAAGTGAATTGCATACACTTTTCTTTAAGGAAATGTTATTTTTTCCATCATGTGTCCCCTTTGTTCTTGCTTGTTTAAGGTATATCCATTCTATTTCACTTATGTAAAGCTCATTTTGACTTTTAAATGCTTCTAAGAATATTTGCAGTGTTGTCATCCTGGCTGCCTTGCTGATTCCTCAGTTCATTATGTTGTGCTGCAGCTAAATCACAGGATAGGATTTTGTATGTGAGTTGTAAATATATTTGTGTGTGTACAACAGTCTAGATTCCATCACTGAAAAGTAAAGTTACATAAGCAGTCTAATCATAAAGGATTAACTTAAAAGTTTTGTTTGAAGTATTTTCTGATGTTTCAAATAGCACCTTATTGAAATTGAATCCCCCAGCTCACCCAAATTACTACACCGTATAGTTGTCCCTGTCTTCTCCATCTTAGTTTATAGTATTTCTATCTTCCTACTTGTTCAAGCCCCAAACTAGGATTTATCCTTGATTGCTCTTCCTTTTAATTTTAATTTTGTGCAAATTCTGTTGATTCTAAGATATTTTCCTCAATCCATGGGCCATTTCCCCCATCTCCACTGGTGTACCATATTATTCTGTTGGCATTATCTCTACTCATACTACTCTCAATAGCCTTCTAATTTGTTTTCCTACTTTTATTCTTCACCATCCATTATTGCCAAATTAGTCCCTAAAAGCTGTCATTCTGATCTTCCTACTCTCTAAATTACACTGTTTTTGTCCTACTTAAAATTCTTCAGTGACATCAACCACATGGACGCCTTTCTTTTTCTAAAGTTTTCTCCGTTTCTTTCCTACATTTGTACTTGCTATGCTTTCTCTTCTCTTACTGACAGTCTTCCCTTGACTTGTTTCTGCTGTTTTTTAAAAAATCATTTAGGTCTCACCTCAAATATTAACTCTTCAGAAAAGCCTTAACTGATTACTGTATCTAAAATAGCCTCCTTGCTATCTGATTGAAGAATTTTCAGGAGCCGCCTGTGGCTCAAAGGAGTAGGGCACTGGCTTCACATGCCGGAGGTGGTGCATTCAAACCCAGCCCCAACCAGAAACTGCAAAAAACAAAAAAAAAAAAAACCTCTGGCTCTGCGCCTTAGCTCAAGCGGCTAAGGCGCCAGCCACATACACCTGAGCTGGTGGGTTCGAATCCAGCCTGGGCCCGCCAAACAATAATGACGGCTGCAACCAAAAAATAGCCGGTGTTGTGGTGAGCACCTGTAGTCCCAGCTACTTGAGAGGTGGAGGCAGGAGAATCCTTTGAGCCCAGGAGTTCGAGATTGCTGTGACCTGTGATGCCACTGCACTTTACCCATGGTGATAGCTTGAGGCTCTGTCTCAAAAAAAAAACAACAGAATTTTCAGCCATTGCATAGCCGTTATTCCATCCTATACTTCTTTTTATTTGCTTTGATTTTGTTTACTACAATTTCTTCCCCTGATTATTTACCCATTGTGTGTTTTTTCACTAAAACGTTTCCTAAGCTTGAAGAGTATATTATTATAACTGACTACTTAATAAATACCTATATCAATGAATTCATTATAATTAATTTGACAAGCTTTCTTTCTTTGAACTAAATTTTAAATTATAGGAGGTGGAATGGTTTTTCACCAAACCTGCTTTCTGATTTGAATCAGCTGTTTCTGGATTATAAGAATCAGATGAATGTCTTCCATCATTCATATGTTTCAAAACTATGCCTTAGCGTCATTGATTTTGTGCCTTAAGAATAACTGTTATTTCATAGTTTTACTTAATACTCAGTTAACTTGTTTTGTCACAGTCCCTTAAGTATTATATTTTTGACGTCCGTTCAGTTTCAAAACATTATGAATTTATGGGCGGCACCTGTGGCTCAGTGAGTAGGGCGCCGGCCCCATATATCGAGGGTGGCGGGTTCAAACCCAGCCCCGGCCAAACTGCAACAACAACAAAAAAAATAGCTGGGCGTTGTGGCGGGCGCCTGTAATCCCAGCTGCTCGGGAGGCTGAGGCAAAAGAATCACGTAAGTCCCAAGAGCTGGAGGTTGCTGTGAGCCGTGTGACGCCACACGGCACTCTACCGAGGGCAGTAAAGTGAGACTCTGTCTCTATAAAAAAAAAAGAAGAAAAAAAATTATAAATTTGTTTTATGTGTTAAGGTATAAAAATTAGAACTTCTTCATTATGGAAGTTTTGTTTTTCCTTTTGATTCATCTGACCTTAACTGGAAAATAACTTAGTGAATTTATATCCTCCTCCATAGCTGTGAGATTCGCATACATATTTCACACATCTGGAAATGAATAAAAACATGATACAGTATAAAATTCTTATGATATGTCTTCTTTCTCTTTAAAACAATGTCGTAATTATTTTGTTTTCCTTAGGTTTGATTTTTGTTCAAGAAACATATACTTTTAATTTTTTTCTCTTTTGAATTTTACAGAACCATGTGTCAGTGATGGTGTCTTGTTTTGGTTATTATGGAGCTTATCTATATGGAATAGTTCAAGTTCTTCATTCAGCTAAGGGGAGTCTGCTTCTAGGACAATTGTTGAATATTTCTGATTTTGTTTTCTGTCTTCAATATCTGTCACCTTTTTTTAATCACTTTTCTCTGATTTGGGGAAATCTTTGCACTATAAGACTCCTCTTCTCCCCCCTGTTAAATGTATTTTTTATTTGTGGTACAGACTTTTAATGTATTTCTTCATTTGTAGTATAAATGTTTTCGTATTTTTTGTAGCTCTTTTTGTTTCTTTGTGTCTTTCAGGCAGCTTTTTTCAATCTTTGTTTTCTCATTTTATGATACTGTTTTATGGAATACAAAGATAGTACAAATGTTTTCCTTTTCATTTTGAGTAGAGTTCCCCCCCCCCACACTTCTTTTCCTTAGGAATTTTATTCATAGGACTCATGTAATTTTCTTCAGAGAATTCTCAGACTTGAATCTCTATGTTGTAATGTTATCTTGAAACTTTCTTGGCCTTGCAGAGTGTAACTACTTATCTAGTTCATTGTGATTTTGCCTCTTTATTTTATAGATTTTTCCAAGTTGTGAAATGGCATCATCTAGTCCCTAATATTCTGGCTAGCTTATGAAGAGTTAATTATGCATCTAAATGGATGTAGTATAAGAATAGCTAAATGGGAGAAAGTTTCATAATATAGCATGTCTCAGTAAGAAGTACCTTAATAGGGATGCAGTCTTATCAGAGGGCCTATTTGTCTGAGATAGATGTAGACTTTTGTGGAGATCTATATAATTCTTACAAAGCGTTGCCTGTTATATGCTATTCTGTGTTTTACTTGATGAAAACTTTTGGGGTCTGACAGATGAGTAACTAGTGGTTATAGTTTTAACTTTTTAAACTTTCGATTTTCATAAATATGTAAATGAAAAGATGAAGGAAAATGAATCAGATATTAATTGATGTCTTTAAGTTTTCATGACATTTTGTGATTTTATAATCTTACTCTTATAGTGTACATTATGTTTTGATTTGTGATATTTTGGGAAACTTGCCTTCATAAAATAATGTCTTATCTATAAAGTATGTTTAGATTTCAAGTGCTGTGTGTTACAAAGGTATGATTTTATTTCTTAAATATTATTTGAATTATTTGTAATTCTTTATATCAGTGGTTCTCAATCTTCCTAATATTGTGGCCCTTTAATACAGTTCCTGTGGGTCACGACCCACAGGTTGAGAACTGCTGCTTTATAATCTAATTGTTTTGGGACTGTTTACATATTCTATCTTGATTCTGTCAGACTTTTTGATCAGTAAATTAAATTTCTTTTCTTTATAGGTAAAGTAATCAACTGTGTAGGATACTGCATATCTTAAAAGACTGCAATAAAGTGGCAATGTCTCAAGAATCTACCCCACCTGTACCTGGAGATATGTCTATTGGTCCTATAGCAGAAAGCTGGTGTTATACACAGGTATGCGCTGTTAAAAATGCCTTAACTTTATCATTTATAAATTTTACAATATTTTATTGTGGCATAGTTAATAGAAGCATTAGAAAAGTCATCATAGAATGTTTAATATGTAACAAGTTAAAACCATGAAAGTCATCATTATAAATGTGGTTTTCTGAATCTCTTAGGTTAAAGTAGTAAAATTTTCCTACATGTGGACCATTAATAACTTCAGTTTTTGTCGAGAGGAAATGGGTGAAGTGTTAAAAAGTTCAACATTTTCATCTAGCCCAAATGACAAAATGAAATGGTAAGATTTCTGTGTGCTTTGAAATTTTGGTTTTTGTTTTTGATGTGATCATCAGCTATTTACGGTTTGATTATTATTGTTGTTCCTGAAGGGGTTTTAGTCTGATTTTATATTGGTAACATATTCCTAATAGTATGGTGAATTGTAAAGAACTGTGGTGATATTGAAAGGAATGCTGTTTGTGACAATAGTTAACAAATGATTTTAGTATTGCCTCTTTCTTTTGGATGCTTCAAGTATATTCCTCCATGTGAGCCTATTGTTTTATTTTAGGTGCCTGAGGGTAAACCCAAAGGGATTAGATGATGAAAGTAAGGACTACTTGTCCTTATATTTGCTTTTAGTCAGCTGCCCCAAAAGTGAAGTTCGAGCAAAATTCAAATTTTCCCTTCTGAATGCTAAAAGGGAAGAAACAAAAGCAATGGGTAAGTGATTTGAAAACTGAGTGGAGAAGTCTCTGTAACTACATACTGTGACTTCTGCACCTTTACTTAGAAAAGTTGGGTTTTGTTTCTCTTTTCAAGGAAAATTTAATTAACCAAAATCATTTAATTTAGCTATTATATAATTTCAAATTCCAGCATACAGCGATAACTTTTTTACTAAGTCTTACACTTAATAAACCATGTAAAAGTAGTTAATACTATTAAAATTTAACTTCTTCATGTTTTAAACTGACATCCACTTGTCACTTAGAAAAATAGTTGCTGTTCGGGCAAGGTGCCTGGTTCAGTGACTGACATATATCATAGGTGTTCAAGAAATATTTCTCTTCTCCCTTGTCCTCTTTGCCAGGTACTGAAATCCAAAGTAGAGTGAGAAGGAAAGGAAATGAATGCCTTGATGTTAATATTTTGTCACTGGAATTTTTTGAGCCACGAACTGAATACTGACTGAAATGGCCTGTTAAAATCAAAAACTGTTTCTTAGTTTGGGATCTATTAAATTCAGTCCGTGATTCACATATATAGGCATATGAAATATTGTAGCCTGGAGCTTCATAACAGAAGGGAATAGTAGGAAATTTACATTGTGCATAGTAGGAAAATATCCCATGAACTGCCAGGTTAAATTTTAAATATTTTTAGAAGTGAGTTATAGAATCAAGTGACTTAATTACAAAAATTCTCCTCCATGCACATTTTTAAATAATACCTTTTATTGCCAAAAAATGCATATTTTCACATTGTCTCACCTTTCAGAAAGTATAGCACTTTTTAAATTTGTTACTGGCTTTTCACCTCTTTTCTTTGTATAATAGATAATGAAAATTTCTGTAGAGGATCTTGTTTATTTTGTGGCATACAGTTGTTATATTGTACATTTGATAGTTCATACATTTATTAAATCTTCTACAGATTATAGTAAAAATATCTTTTGGGCTTCTGTGGAATATATATATATATATATGAGGAGATTATGTTTAGAGACTTAGGAATTATAAGGATCTTTTGGGGGGGATAAAAGTATAAGTTTATATTAGAGAGAAGTAGATGAGAGAAGTGATGTGAGAGAGAGAAAAGAGAACATAGAGCAGGGAGTGAAAGAAGGGAAGATAGGATGTGGGAGAGAGAAAAGGAGCAAGAGTAGGGCATGGCATCCCAAAGAAGGAAATCATGAATGCCAGCCAAGGATCTTCATTTGGCTATTTCACCAGTTAGATTTTTCTGCAGTTGAGTAAAACTTAAATCAGTGGGATTGATATGCCAGGAAAGGTTAAAAGATGCCTTATTTGACTTAAAACATCCAGTTTTATGGGGAAAAGCAGGAAATGAGAAGTATATTCTAACCAGATTCTGATGTTAGATGATGAGTAGTATATCTATACCAACATCTTTTGATCCCATTTCATTGTCTTTGAGGCCTAGGTTGTTAAAAAGATCTCTTCCTTCTCCAGGAGATTTGGTCTGGCTTTTTTACTTAGAGATCCAGAAGTCTGAAATTGAGCTCATTGACGGTGGCCAAAATTTGAGTAGCCATGTGGAGTGATCTGGTTCTGTGTAATTTAACTGTTAATATCTTGTTTATCAACACAAATATCTGTAAATTTTATGATGGATATATTGGCCAAGTTCTATTTCTGCACATTTTATTTAACTGGGTTATCATGAAGAAAAATGATTTTTGGATACTGTTTTATTTAAATTCCTATTCTGTTTTCCACCAGAAAGCCAAAGAGCATATCGATTTGTGCAAGGGAAGGACTGGGGTTTTAAAAAATTCATTAGAAGGGATTTTTTGCTTGATGAAGCTAATGGTCTTTTACCAGATGACAAGCTTACATTATTTTGTGAGGTGGGTACATTTTTTACTCTAAGGAACTCCATGGTTATATTTAGTGATGTGGCAAAAGCATAAACTGGATTAATATTGGGTACACTTTAAAAATTAAATAGTATAATTTGATTGGGTTTCATTTGTAAATTCTTGATTAGAAAAAGATGACAAAAATCTTTTATAAATCAATGTGGTGGCCCAGTCTGAAAAAATTTTGTCATGTCTCTAGCTATAAATTGTATTTGCAGTTATGCTACTACATATTAACTCCTTCATCCTCTTGAAAAGACTATAGATGTACATATCTTTACACAAAAATTTCAAAGTATTATCTTTACAACTTTGATATAAATGGTCATTTTTTAAATTTTTAGACTGATATATATTACATATGATTTCTTAGAGTTTATCACTTTTAACCCAAAAGTACTGGAAAAAAACTAGGAAGCTTTCTGACTATTTAGGCAATTAGATTAATTTAATCAAATAGCATTCTAAGAATAGTTCTGAAGTTTTTAAGATATGCCCATGTCTATTGACAAATGTATGAGGTATGTTTATATGCACAAAATGACATATTTTGAAAGTTGATAGCATTACTTCTACCAATAAGTTTTGATTTGTCTTAATCTGATGTTTGGATTTACTTTTGTGATTGTTACCATTAATTAGTTATCCGTATGAAATTTTAAGAATAATCTTTAGAGTGAATTTACAGATGATTTTATGCTAGTGAAATGGTTTATAGAGAATAAACATCAGAAACAGTTTTATTGAAATGCTTAAGGCATTTTCATAAGAAAGGTAGTTGAAAAGGCTGTGATCAGGTAAACTATATATTAAATACATTTCTACAGGTTTGTATCTTAGAAATGTGATAACTGTCTAACTGCAACTAAATTAGCTTTAATCTCTTTATGGTAAATGTATAAAATTTCTTGGAAATATTACAAACTAAATTGCATAACATTATATTATGTCAGAAGAATAATTGAAATATGACCCCAGAAGACTACATAGTGCATCTTATTTTCAGTTAGACAAGTTAAATGAACTGTATGATGAATTAGTTATGAATACAATTATTTGGTTGACAAGGCACATACCACAAGTCTCTTGAGCAGGGTTTATCATTAAATAATTCAGAAAAAAAAAAAAACTAAAGTAGTAAGCAGATATTCTAAGTAGTACTGTACATAAATGTTATACTATTTAACTTTTAAAATGCCCTTAATGTACAATCTTCAGAATTTTTAATATTTTTGAAATGTTTACATTTTGAAATTTTAACATTTTTGAAAATGTTATCTTAGAGTTTAAAGTATACACTGCAGCTAGTTTTTTTGTAAGTGAACCTTTTCAGAAAATACTACTTTCTTGTAAGATTGAAATATTAAAATATTTTTCTTAGTATACTGTCCTGGAACCTAGACAACCAAGAAATTCAGAATTAAGGCTGAAATTAAGTTTAAGACTTTCTTTTTGATAGGTATTTTTGAAGTGTGCTTAGTGTTCTTATGCTAGATTATAAACACTGGGGACCCCAAAAATAGAACTTGCTATGACATACATTTTTTTTTAACATACATTTTTAAATTGATAGATTCATTTTTAGATCCTGAATTATACCTTATATTAACTAATGGAGACTTTTATACCTGGGCATCATATTTAGCATAGGTGGGCAAAAAGTACTTTCAACCAGCATTCTTCATGCCCTCCATCATTTCTTCTACCCCTCTCATGGATGCCCTTCCTTCTACAGCATCTCCAGCACTGCTTGCAGAAGAGGAGGAAGCATTGCACTGCCCTACCTAAAGAACTGCCTCCTCTCCCTCCCCTGCAAGTGGTGCTGTAGACAGGTAAGGCAGTTGGGTGCTATTCTTTTTGTGCAAAACATAGCTTAATCTTAGACAAGTTTTATACAGGGGTTGAAGTAGCCAGAAATAGAGATGTCTACCAATGTAAACATCTCTATCCTCTCTCTTCCAAAGGAATCTAGAAAACAGAAATTGAAGAATAGGAAAAACTGGTTTTGAAATCCAACAGATTTTAAATACCCTAATAGTCTACAAACCCATAAACTATAAAAAAAAATACATATGTACATATAAAATATGAGTTTTTCATGAAGCTAAACTAATTTATTTTTAAGGACCCATCTTTTTTCCATCCTATCTTTTACTAAGATAGCATCTTATACCATTTTCTGTTGCTATAACAGAATGCATGAGATTAGGTAATTTAAAAAGAACAGAAATTTATTGGCTCATGGTTCTGGAGACTGGGAAGTCCATGACTGAGGCTGCATTCAGTGAGGCCTTTTTTGTTGCATTATAGCATGGTAAAAGATGTAGAAAATACCAGTACTTGGTTTAATAGACCTACTCTCTTAACAAAGGCATTAATCCATTTATGAGGGTTACCTAATCATCCCAGAAAGACTCACTTCTCAACATCATTGCATTGAATATTAAATTTGCAATACATGAACTTTGGGGGCTATATTCCAAGCATAGCAGATAGCCTTTGTGTTTTTAAATAGTTGTTATAATGGATTGAAGTAGGATTTTATTTTCTAAAAAAAACCTTTTTGGCAAAATGAAAAGTTGACTACCCTATTTCTGTCACCAGATTTTTAAAAATAACACCTCTTTATGAAAGTAAAAAAAATAAAAAATTCTAGGACCCTCTATTCTAAAAGATAATGGGATAGTGGACTGTTACAAGTTTCTCACTTTGGAAGGGGTAGGTAAGCAGTTAATACAGTGGCAAAATTGTCGAACTGTGCAGCTTTGGAAATTCCTAGCTTTTAAAATTAGTTGGAAAAATCTTACTTTTAAAAATTGGAACCAGTAGTTACCTTAATTTCACATTAGAGAAGACCCAAGTTGTTGGAATAGTCACAGAATTGATTAGATCCTTCAAATATTCATCTTCAGTCTAAATTATGTTCTTAGAGTTGAGCCAAAAACAAATTTGAAAAAGGGCTGTTAAATGAGTTTGAGGTTTTTACTTTAAACATTTAACATTTTTGAGTACTGTGCATTTTTTCTTTTCTTAATTTTTAAAGAAGAGAATAAATTTGACTTTAGGAAAGAATCTCAGCCTTTTTCCTGAATTTTTCATTCTAGGTTCCATTCAGTAAGAGTGTTTATTACCACTATTTGAATACATGATTTAAAAAAAAGCTAAAATTTTATTATTCTTTTTAATTACAGGTGTCAAGAGAATAATCATCAGAATTCATTGCCTATTAATTTTTAATTAGATCATTAATTTCTGTACTATAAATAGTCTCTTGAATACTCTTTGGAGTCTGAAATGTTAATTATGTATCTTAGTTAAAATTAGTGATTGCTGTGATAATACTATGTAGATAGGTATGTTAGTTACATAAATTCTTCCAAATAATGGTTGCTTTATATAAAATATAAATGGGATATCAATATGTATGCCTGATATTAATGCATTTTAATCTTTTATTTTATCACTTGATTTTTTTACCAAATTTTTACATTATTTTGAAATAGCTTTAGACAATAAATAGAATATAAAAAATCTTTTTCCAAATTAATTATTGCATTACATTTTTATAACTTTTGTGCATACGTGCAGTCTTAGAACAGGTTTTCAGTTTCTATATCATGAGGTTATAATCGCATAAAGAGTAATGAAGTTCTTTCTTTTTTTTTCTTTTTATTTGTAGTTATTAAAATTTTAGAGATAATTTAAGTGATTAAAAATTTGATGGGATGGAAGAACCTTTTTGGTAGGCAATATCCTGGTTCTCATGTTTAGAAAACTCACAAAATTATTGTGATAAATACTTTCTGATCATAATTTTGTTCAAATAATTTAAATTTTAAATAATATCAAAAAGTATTGTTTTGTACAAAGAGCCATAAAAGAGGCAACTGGAAATTTAGATCTAGTTTTGCTTTCATAATAACTGGCACTGTGATATACCTTGTCTTGATCTCACTTTGAAATCTCTTTATAAAGTGATATGAATGTCTCACCTAATGGGTACAATGTAAGGGTATATGGCACACCTTCTGAGTGAGGGACACAACTGCAACAGGGACCCAGGGACCTCACCTAGCAAATGCAAAAATTGTAACCGAATCATTTGTACCCTCATATTAATCTGAAATTTAAAAAAATAAGGTGAATGGATTAGATGATTTCTATGACACACATGATTTTAAGCATTAACATGCAAGTTGAGGGGGAAAATGTGATTAATAAAAATGTCCTCTGAAAGACTGAGATTTTCTGGTTTTTCTGTAGAAGTATCTGTTCACATGAGATTTATATTTATACTTCTGGGTGAATTGGGACTTCTCAGACTTATCTGAACATTTTCCAGTGGCCCATTATTACACTTACTGTTTTGTATGTTAGTAGTTTGGTCTGATTTATCCATTTCTAATTTATATATTCTACATTATTTACTGTATTTATATGTGTTCTTATTTATACTTGTATGTTATAAAATCTTTATAAAATGTTTTTAAATGAATGCAGCTATCTGTGATTTCATAACAGAAGACCCCCAAATTTAGCACCTTAAAACAATAGATAACCTGATGTAGCACTTTTTACTTTTTTTAAAAGAAAAGGTTTACTTACTCTGAAACATTTTTTACTAGTTGAGGTAATATTTTCTTTAATTTGTTAAATGTAATATAACATTTCCAATAAAATACTAAAATACCTTTCCTTAAATCTGGTATACAAGCAAGACTTACCAATAGTGTTTTAGGATTTTATTCAGTATATAATTATCTTTAATGGGAGATAATCCATATATCTTTAATCCATATCACATTGGAATCTACGTAAAAGTGATGTAATAATATTATACTGATTGGTTATTTTGTAGGTGGATAACAAGTGTGCAACAGAATTAATTATTTATATTGCTCTTGCTTTGATTGTTCATAAAATATTTTTGTGAACTTTTATTTATTTATTTATTATTTTAATTTTTTTATTAAATCATAACTGTATACAATGATATGATTATGGGGCATCATACGCTCACTTCATAAACCATTTGACACATTTTTATCACAGTGGTTAACATAGCCTTTCCGGCGTTATCTCAGTTACTGTGCCAAAACATTTTGTGGGAATACTTACAACTTAAAATTTAAATCAGCTTTGCCATGTAGTTAACCAAATTTTACTAAAGTTGAAACAGGTAGAAATAACACTTTAAAAATTTTCAAATTTGCATATGATAGGCTATAGTTTTATAACCTGTTTTTATACTGTAAAAAGTCACTAAGAGCCTTTTGCTATGTTTTTTGTTTGTTTATTAGACAGAATCTCACTTTGTCATCCTTGGTAGAGTGCTGTGACATCATAGCTCACAGCAGCCTCAAACTCCTGAGCTCAAGTGTTCCTCATGTCTCAGCCTTCCAAGTAGCTGGGACTACAGGCACCCACCACAGTGCCCAGCTCTTGCTCAGGCTGGTCTTGAACTCCTGAGTGCAAGCAATATGCCTATCTCTGCCTCCCAGAGTCTAGGATTACAGGCATGAGCCACCTTGTTCATATGTGAGGAAAAAAAAGGAATTTCTTCCTTTACCATATAAAAATACTTTCTTCTTGTTGGAATTTACATCATATTGTAACTTTTCAATTGAGAATTATTTTTTGTAATTATCAAAATATTTTAATAATCAAACATTCAATCAATTGGTAACCCATTTATTTATGTAAAATGTCACTATAGAAACATACATGTTTCTTTTTAAATATTTCTCCTTTAAATTGTACCCTTAAATTCATTTCCTGTATATTAGGATTTTTGATCAGGAATACATTGAATCATCCAAACAATCTTAAACATAAAAAGATTAAGTATAGACTTAGAAAGTAATTGTTTATATTACTTTGTGAAAGTGTCTCTTTTGCTGTTCCTTTTTTATTAGGTGAGTGTGGTCCAAGATTCAGTTAATATATCAGGATATACTAATACAAATACTTTGAAGGTGCCTGAATGTCGACTAGCAGAAGATTTAGGTAATCTCTGGGAAAACACAAGATTCACAGATTGCAGTTTTTTTGTGAGAGGACATGAATTTCAAGCTCATAAATCTGTGCTTGCAGGTACTTTCCACTTTAGGGTGATACGGTGTGTTCTCTAAGACAAGTTTATGTGTGAAATAATGATGCTTAATCTTATTACAGCACGATCCCCGGTTTTTAATGCAATGTTTGAACATGAAATGGAAGAAAGCAAAAAGGTAAACATGGCTTCAAGGCTAATATTTAATTTCTACAAATGTAAAATAGTGGAATTTATATTTTAAAAGCAGTGGAGCATGATCTCATGCTGTGATAATTGGGGAGACATTTTAGAACCAAGTAGAAAGATGAGGGGAAAAAATGTGTTCTGTAATAGAACAATAGATATAACTCAGTGTGGATGCTCAGTGAATATTCCAAGTAACAGCTATTTTTATACCCATCTGGAAGGTAAATAAACGTGTAGTTGTTATCCAGAAGTACAATTCTGGTACATAACTATTTGAGAGGCCTCTAGTTAAGTTGTATTATTATGTTCCCCCTTTCTAGACTTTATGGGTTGATTTTTGAATTAGTTTTTTGGCCACAAAAATAATGTCTACATTTTTGTCATCACTAAAATAAGGATATTTATTAGGTTTAAGACAAAGTACATAGATTACTCCAGCATTATTGTGCATTAACTGGAATCAAGATATTACCTATTTTGCGTAAGCCCAAGAGTTAGAGGTTGCTGTGAGCCGTGTGACTTCATGGCACTCTACTCGAGGGTGGTACAGTGAGACTGTGTCTCTACGAAAAAAAAAAAAAAAAGATATTACGTATTTGACTCCCACAGATGATTTTTTTTAACCTGTTATCTTGAAATATATTAGATATCAGAGGTTGATTCATTGCTGGTTGCATAACACATAAGTCTTAGGGCTCCAGATAGACAACTTCAGAGTTTATTTGTGTAGTTCAACTTTATTGTTTCTGCAAAATTAGAGGCTATAATAAAATAGCTGCTTTCTTCATTTGATGGTTGGTCTGGGAAGCTGCTGTGATCAGCCTTCTGATAACTTCCAAGTGGGGAGACATCAGTGATCTCAGATGTTATTGACAGCAATGGGTGAGAAAAGTTTTCTCTTAAGAGTTAGACATTTAGCTTCAGTTGATTCAGGAGAGAAACCAAAATGTATAAATAAAAGACACTAGTCCTCTTTGGTCCTGACTGCTTTGAGTAAGCAAGGAAGTGATGGTATATAATAATACATGCCATTTTTGCAAAAGGGAGAGTTCTGAAGTAGTTATTATCTGTTATTATCTCAAATACCTGGCCCTGTCTTTTGCTTAATACTGGGAATAGAGATGGTGGTTATAGGGTCGTAGGCATTATGTTAGGACCTAGGAATTCAACAAAGAAAAAGTTAATAGTCAATATCCTGTAGTATAAAGGCCAGATGCTGAACACAGATGCATTTTGTTTGGCCTATAGTTTTTTTGTTTCCTTTTAAACTCTTTTTATTGAGAAATTGAGGTTTATTCCCACATGGTGGTGGTTGGAATGGTCCAAGTGTCAGGGTCTGGGCTCTGCAGCTGGTCACTGACATCTCTCACATAATATATGCTTTTCCTCTTAGACTTGCCCATTTCTCTTTGCCTAATTACCATAGTGAAGATTTACTTACTTAAATTTTAAAGCAAATTTTAGAAATATCTGTATATGTATATTTGAGTTATAAAGTACTTTAGATTTGAGGCTTTTAAATTACTGTCAGATTCACTTTTGTTCATTGGTGTGTGTTGTGTATGTTCTCTACGTTTAACTTTTTTGTTGTTTTCACTATCAGAATCGAGTGGAAATAAATGACTTAGACCCTGAGGTTTTTAAAGAAATGATGAGATTCATTTACACAGGGAAAGCACCAAACCTTGATAAAATGGCTGACAACTTGTTGGCAGCTGCAGACAAAGTAAGTAATTAGGTCTTTAAAGAGCTGAAAAATATCCTCAAGATTGATGTATATGGAAGGTGACCAGCAAACGAAATCTCCAAATGACTTGAAAGATTGAATTAATTTCTACTATTTGTAGATGGTTCTTAAGAGTTTTATGAAGTAGCATATAGTGGGATAATATGGAAATGATTTTTTTAAAAAAATCAACAAGATGTAACAATATCTTGAGCCAAAAGAAACAGTTCCCCCCGTCATTGGAGATTAAAGTGAAAACTCCAGTTTTAAGTGTATATTCTTTTTTATAAGAACACATAGTAACATGTATAATTTATTGCAATTTTCAGATATTTTTAGTTTTAATGTATAGTGCATGACCTTTTTAAAAAGTGAGAAAATAATGGGTATTTTACGTAATGTAATTTTCTATATTCATAGAATTCATTTTTTAATATGCCAGCATAGAAAGAAAAAACACAATGTTAACAATTTTATAATAATCTTTTGTAATGGTGATTTTTTTTAGTTAGTAAAACTAAAAAGATCAGAAAAATCTCAAAACTAATAGTTCTCAGTCCAAAGCTTACACATATATGTATGTACGTAAATGTGTATGTAAATAGATTAACACTTGGAAAATGTTAGCACTGGGGGAAACTGGGTCATGTATATATGGAATCTATTGTTTCTTAAAATTGTACTTAAATCTATAACTATCTCAATAAAAATTTAAATCAAAAAATACCATTTATAGTAGCATCAAAAATATTAAATAGGCATAAATGTGACAGATTCTCACTATTGAAAATTACAAAATAATCCTAAAAGAAATTCAGGAAAACCTAAATAAGTAACAAGATAAATATTGTTCATGAATTGAAATTCTCAATGTTGTTAAAATTTTGATTTACTTAAAATTGATAGTAGAATCAAAATGTCCCTATCAGAATTCTAAAAGGCTTTTTTTATTTAAAGAAGTTGACAAGCCGATTTAAAATGTATATGTAAGTGCAAGAATCTAGAATGATTAAACAACTTTGAAAAAGTAGAGGATTAACACTGCATGGTCAGGACTTACTCTAAGACTACAATAATTAAGACAGTGTTGTATTGGTGTCAAGACAGACAAATAGTGAAGAAGAGTACAAAAATAGACTCTTGCATATATAGGTATTTAATTTTTTTTTTTTTTTTTTTGGTAGAGACAGTCTCACTTTATTGCCTTTGGTTGAGTGCCGTAATGTCACAGCTCACAGCAACCTCCAGCTCTTGGGCTTAGGCGATTCTCTTGTCTCAGACTCCTAAGTAGCTGGGACTACAGGCACTTGCCACAACACCCAGCTATTTTTTTGTTGCAGTTTGCCTGGGGCCGGGCTTGAACTCACCACCCTCAGTTTATGGGGCCGGTGCCCTACTCACTGAGCCACAAGTGCTGCCCAATAGATATTTGATTTTTGACAAAAGTACAAAGGCAATTCATTGGAGAAAGAGCAGTCTTTAACAGAATGTGCAGGAATAACAGAATACCCATATGTACAAAAAATGGACTTTGGTACATAGCTCACACCATATATAAAAATTAATGCAAAATAGATCATAAACCTAAAAATCTAAAACTTCTAAAAGAAAACATAGTAGGAAATCTCTAATGTTGAGTTAGGCAAAGATTTCTTAGCTTTGACACCAAAAACACTTGAACCATAAAAGAAAAAAATGATAACATGAACTTCAAAAGACATAGGATTAGTCACAGACTGGGAGCAAATATTTACATAGTGTAAATCTAAGAAACAACTTTTATCAAAAATATGAAGGCTCAATTATAAGAAAAAAATTTTATTTTTAAAAATGGACAGAATGGGCAGATACTTTCTGAAATAATGCCAATGAAATACATTAAAAGGTACTCAATGTCATAGTCATTAGGGAAATGTATATTAAAACCATCATAAGATACTTCTGTACACCAAGTTAATGGCTAAAACCATGAAGAGCATATTAACTGTTAACAAGGTTGTGGAAAAATTTGGACTCTTATACAGTGCTGATAGAAAATGTAAAATGATACAACCACTTTTGAAAACTATTTGGCAGTTTCTTGAAAAATTAAACATAGATTTAGAAGCTGTGAGCCAGTAAGTCCACTATTAGGTTTCTACCCAAGTGAAAAGAAAGCTAATGCCCATAAAAAGACTTGTATGTGAATGTTCCTAGCAGCTTTATTTGTAATAGTTAAGAACTGGAAACAACCCAAATGTTCAACAACAGGTGAATGGATAAACAGATTGTGGTATATCTATACATAATGGAATAAAAAGGCTTGAACTATTGATATGTAAGCAATAACATGCATGTATCTCAAAATGAACATACTTAATTTGTTTATGTGCTGGATTATACTTATAGATTACGTATATTAAACCAGCCTTGAGACCCTGGGATAAAACCGACTTGGTCATGGTGTATAATTTGTTTGATATGTTGCTGGATTCTGTTTGTTAGGATCTTGTTGAATATTTTTACATCTATATTATTAGTGATAATTGGTCTATAATTTTCTTTGCTTGTTGGGTCTTTTCCTAGTTTGGGCATCAGGGTAATGTTTACTTCATAGAACGTGTTGGGTAGTCTTCCTTCTTTTTCTACATTTGATTCTCTCAATTGATGCAGAAAAAGCTTTTGATAATATCCAGCATCTCTCATGATCAGAACACTTAAGCAAATTGGTGTAGAAGGGACATTTCTTAAACTGATAGAGGCCATCTACAGCACACCCACAGCCAATATTGTATTGAATGGAGTTAAACTGAAATCATTTCCACTCAGATCAGGAACTAGACAAGGCTGCCCATTGTCTTCACTGCTCTTTAACATTGTAATGAAAGTTTTAGCCGTTGCAATTAGGGAACAAAAGGCAATCAAGGGTATCCATATAGGGTCAGAAGAGATCAAACTTTCACTCTTCGCAGATGATATGATTGTATATCTGGAAAACATCAGGGATTAGACTACAAAACTCTCAGAAGTGATCAAGGAATATAGCAGCGTATTAGGCTACAAAATTAACATTCATAAATCGGTAGCCTTTATATATACCAACAATAGTCAAGCTGAGAAAACAGTTAAGGACTCTATTCCCTTTACAGTACTGACAAAGAAGATGAAATATTTGGGAGTTTATCTAACAAAAGACGTGAAAGATCTCTATAAAGAGAACTATGAAACTCTAAGAAAAGAAATAGCTGAAAACATAAACAAATGGAAAAAACATACCATGCTCATGGCTGGGAAGAATCAACATTGTTAAAATGTCCATACTACTCAAAGCAATATACAGTTTTAATGCAATCCTATTAAGGCTCCACTGTCATACTTTAAAGATCTTGAAAAAATAAGACTTCGTTTTATATGGAATCAGAAAAAACTTCAGATAGCCAAGACATTACTCACAAATAAAAACAAAGCAGGAGAAATCACGCTACCAGATCACAGACTATACTATAAATCGATAGTTATCAAAACAGCATGGTACTGGCACAAAAACAGAGAAGTAGATGTCTGGAACAGAATAGAGAACCAAGAGATGAACCCAGCTACTTACCATTATTTGATCTTTGACAAGCCAATTAAAAACATCCAGTGGGGAAAAGAATCCCTATTTAACAAATGGTGCTGTGTGAACTGGCTGGCATCCTGTAGAAGACTGAAACTGGACCCACACCTTTCACCATTAACTAAGATAGACTCTCACTGGATTAAAGATTTAAACTTAAGACATGAAACTATAAAAATACTAGAAGAGAGCAGGGAAAACCCTTGAAGAAATTGGTCTGGGTGAGTATTTTATGAGGAGGACCCTCCGGGCAATTGAAGGAGCTTCAAAAATACACTACTGGGACCTGATCAAACTAAAAAGCTTCTGCACAGCCAAGAATGAGAATATATTTCAGATTGTATATGAAACCCCCACATTGTACCCCTTGATTGCACTAATGTACACAACTATGATTTAACAATAAAAATAAATTAATTAAAAAAAAAATAAAGAACACAGTAAGTAAAGCAAGCAGACAGCCCTCAGAATGGAGAAGATATTTGCAGGTTATGTCTCCGACAAAGGTTTAATAACCACAATCCACAGAGAACTCAAACGTATAAGCAAGAAAAGAACAAGTGATCCCATCGCAGGCTGGGCAAGAGACTTGAAGAGAAACTTCTCTGAAGAAGACAGGCGTGCTGCCTACAGACATATGAAAAAATGCTTGTCATCTTTAACCATCAGCGAAATGCAAATCAAAACTACCTTCAGATACTATCTAACTTCTGTAAGATTAGCCCATATCACAAAATCCCAGAGATGTTGGTGTGGATGTGGAGAAAAGGGCACACTTCTACACTGCTGGTGGGAATGCAAATTAATACATTCCTTTTGGAAAGATGTTTGGAGAACACTTAGAGATCTAAAAATACATCTGCCCTTCAATCCTATAATTCCTCTACTAGATATATACCCAGGAGAGCAAAAATCACGTTATAACAAAGATATTTGCACCAGAATGTTTTTTGCAGCCCAATTCATAATTGCTAAGTCATGGAAAAAGCCCAAGTTCCCATCGATCCACAAATGGACTAATAAATTGTGGTATATGTACACCATGGAATATTATGCAACCTTAAAAAAAGATGGAGACTTTACCTCTCTCATGTTTACATGCATTGAGCTGGAACATATTCTTCTTAGTAAAGTATCTCAAGAATGGAAGAAAAAGTATCCATAGTACTCAGCCCTACTATGAAACTAATGTATGGCTTTCATATGAAAGCTATAACCCAGTTATAACCTAAGAAGGGAGGGGGACGGGGGCGAAGGGAGGGTGATTGGTGAGATTACACCTGCGGTGCATCTTACAAGGGTATATGTGAAACTTAGTCAATGTAGAATATAATTGTCTTAATACAATAACTTAGAAAATGCCAGAAAGGCTATGTTTAACCAGTGTGATGAAAATGTGTCAAACTGTTGGAAGGAGAGCAAGATGGCAGCCGAGTGACAGCTTCCTTGCATCTGGGCACCATGAGTACGGAGACATAGGACTCCAGGCATCTCTGGCTGGTGGGATCTGCCTATCATCACCCCTGTGAGGATACAGAGAGTCAGCAAGAGACTTCTGGACCCCAAGAGGAGGACAAAAACAGTGGAAAACCGGCAAGTAGTCACGTGTGTTCAATCGGTCTAAACCCGCCCGCAACTGCACGAGAACTTAAAGAGCAAGAGGAAGTGAAAGGAAAATTAGGGCAAGCAAACAGATAAAAGAAATCACTCATGAGGAAGAATCAGCAGAAAACTCCAGGCAAATAAAGAACCAGTCCAGAACAACCCTGCCAAGAGACCATGAGGTAGCTACTGCAGAGGATTCCACCTGTAAGGAAATGTTAGGAATGACAGAAAGGGAATGTAGAATACACATGTTGCAAACAATGAAAGAAATGATGGAAACAATGAAGGAAACTGCTAATAAAGTGGAAAATAACCAAAAGGAAATCCAAAAACAGAATCAAATAAGAGATGAACGATATGAAGAATATAAAAAGGATATAGCAGAGCTGAAGGAACTGAAACAGTCAATTAGGGAACTTAAAGATGCAATGGAAAGTATCAGCAACAGGTTAGATCATGCAGAAGAAAGAATTTCAGAGGTAGAAGACAACGCTCTTGAGATAACTCACATAGTAAAAGAGGCAGAAAAGAAGAGAGAGAAAGCAGAACGTTCACTGTCAGAATTATGGGACTTTATGAAGTGTTCCAACATATGAGTTACAGGAAACCCAGAAGGGGAAGAAGAATGCCCCAGAGGAATGGAAGCCATACTAGAGAATATTATAAAAGAAAATTTCCCAAATATCACCAAAGATTCTGACACACTGCTTTCAGAGGGCTATCGGACCCCAGGTCGCCTCAACTCTAACCGAGCTTCTCCAAGACACATTGTGATGAACCTGTCCAAAGTCAAGACAAAAGAAAAGATTCTGCAAGCTGCCAGGAGTAAGCACCAGTTGACCTACAGGGGCAAATCCATCAGAGTGACCGCAGACTTCTGTAATGAAACTTTCCAAGCAAGAAGACAATGGTCATCTACCTTTAATCTACTTAAACAGAACAATTTCCAGCCCAGAATTCTGTACCCTGCTAAGCTAAGCTTCAAAATTGATGGTGAAATCAAATCATTTATGGATATACAAACATTGAGAAAATTTGCCGCAACAAGACCAGCTCTACAGGAAATACTTCAAGCTGTTCTGCATACTGACCACCACAGTACATCAGCAGCAAAGTAAGAACTCAGAAATTAAAGGACAGAACCTAACCTCCACACTGATGCAAAAGATAAAACTAAGCAATGGACTCTCACAAAATAAGATGAATAGAATACTACCATACTTATCAATTATCTCAATAAATGTTAATGACTTGAATTCCCCACTGAAGAGACATAAATTGGCTGACTGGATTAAAAAACACAAGCCATCCATTTGCAGTCTGCAAGAAACACACCTGGCTTCAAAAGACAAAGCTCCGAGTCAAGGGATGGAAGACAATTTTTCAGGCAAATGGCATTCAGAAGAAAAGAGGAGTTGCAATCTTATTTTCAGATTCATGTGGATTTAAAGCAACTAAAGTCAAAAAAGACAAAGATGGTCACTTTATATTGGTCAAGGGAAAAATACAACAAGAAGACATTTCAATTCTAAATACCTATGCACCCAATTTAAATGCTCCCAGATTCTTGAAACAGACCTTACTCAGTCTGAGCAATATGATACCTGATAATACCATAATAATAGGGGACTTTAGCACTCCTCTTACAGAGCTGGACAGATCCTCTAAACAGAAATTAAAGATACAAGAGATTTAAATAAGACCCTAGAACAACTGTACTTGATAGACGTATACAGAACACTCCATCCCAAAGATAAAGAATATACATTCTTCTGATCACCCCATGGAACATTCTCCAAAATTGATCATATCCTGGGACACAAAACAAATATCAACAGAATCAAAAGAATTGAAATTTTACCTTGTATCTTCTCAGACCATAAGGCACTAAAGTGGAACTCAACTCTAACAAAAACGCTCGACCCCACACAAAGGCATGCAAATTAAACAATCTTCTGTTGAATAACAGAGGGGTGCAGGAAGAAATAAAACAGGAAATCATTAACTTCCTTGAGCATAACAACAATGAAGACACAAGCTACCAAAACCTGTGGGATACTGCAAAAGCAGTTTTGAGAGGAAAATTCATTGCTTTAGATGCCTACATTCGAAAAACAGAAAGAGAGCACATCAACAATCTCACAAGAGATCTTATGGAATTGGAAAAAGAAGAACAATCTAAGCCTAAACTCAGTAGAAGAAAAGAAATCTCCAAAATCAAATCAGAGATCAATGAAATTGAAAACAAAAGAATCATTCAGAAAATTAATGAAACAAGGAGTTGGTTTTTTGAAAAAATAAATAAAATAGATAAACCATTGGCCAGACTAACGAGAATTAGAAAAGTAAAATCTCTAGTAACCTCAATCAGAAAGGGGAAATAACAACTGATCCCACAGAGATACAAGAAATCATCTCTGAATACTACCAGAAACTCTATGCCCAGAAATGTGACAAGGTGAAGGAAATGGATCAATATTTGGAATCGCACCCTCTCCCTAGACTTACCCAGGAAGAAATAGAGCTCCTGAACAGACCAATTTCAAGCACTGAAATCAAAGAAATAATAAAAAATCTTCCAACCAAAAAATGCCCTGGTCCAGATGGCTTCACACCAGAATTCTATCAAACCTTTAAGGAAGAGCTTATTCCTGTCTCACAGAAATTATTCCAAAAAATTGAGGAAGAAGGAATCTACCCCAACACGTTCTATGAAGCAAACATCACCCTGATACCAAACCAGGAAAAGACCCAACCAAAAAGGAGAATTTCAGACCAATCTCACTCATGAATATAGATGCAAAAATTCTCAACAAATACCTAGCCAATAGATTACAGCTTATCATCAAAAAAGTCATTCATCATGATCAAGTAGGCTTCATCCCAGGGATGCAAGGCTTGTTTAACATACGCAAGTCCATAAACGTTATCCACCATATTAACAGAGGCAAAAATAAAGATCACATGATCCTCTCAATAGATGCAGAAAAAGCATTTGATAAAATCCACCATCCTTTTCTAATTAGAACACTGAAGAGTATAGGCATAGGTGGCATATTTCTAAAACTGATTGAAGCTACCTATGACAAACCCACAGCTAATATTTTACTGAATGGAGTAAAACTGAAAGCTTTTCCTCTTAGAACTAGAACCAGACAAGGTTGTCCTCTGTCACCTTTACTATTCAAGATAGTGCTGGAAGTTCTAGCCAATACAATTAGGCAAGACAAGGAAATAAAGGGAATCCAAATGGCAGCAGAGGAGGTCAAACTCTCCCTTTTTTCTGACAAAATGATCTTATACTTAGAGAACCCCAAAGACTCAACCACAAGACTCCTAGAAGTTATCAAAAAATACAGTAATGTTTTAGGATATAAAATCAATGTCCACAAGTCAGTAGCCTTTGTATACACCAATAACAGTCAAGATGAGAAGCTAATTGAGGACACAACTCCCTTCACCATAGTCTCAAAGAAAATGAAATACCTAGGAATATACCTAACGAAGGAGGTGAAGGACCTCTCTAAAGAAAATTATGAAATCCTCAGAAAGGAAATAGCAGAGAATATTAGCAAGTGGAAGAACATACCATGCTCATGGATGGGAAGAATCAACATTGTTAAAATGTCTATACTTTCCAAAGCAATCTACCTATTCAATGCCATTCCTATCAAATACCAACATCGTACTTTCAAGATTTGGAGAAAATGATTCTGCGTTTTGTATGGAACCGGAAAAAACCCCGTATAGCTAAGGCAGTTCTTAGTAATAAAAATAAAACTGGGGGCATCAGCATACCAGATTTTAGTCTGTACTACAAAGCCATAGTGGTAAAGACAGCATGGTACTGTCACAAAAACAGAGACATAGACACTTGGAATCGAATTGAAAACCAAGAAATGAAACTAACATCTTACAACCACCTGATCTTCGATAAACCAAACAAGAACATACCTTGGGGGAAAGACTCCCTATTCAATAAATGGTGTTGGGAGAACTGGACAACATGTAAAAGACTGAAACTGGACCCACACCTTTCCCCACTCACAAAAATTGATTGAAAATGGATAAAGGACTTAAATTTAAGGCATGAAACAATAAAACTCCTCAAAGCATAGGAAAAACACTGGAAGATATTGGCCTGGGGAAAGACTTCATGAAGAAGAAAGACTGCCATGGCAATTGCAACAACAACAAAAATAAACAAATGGGTCTTCATTAAACTGAAAAGCTTCTGTACAGCTAAGGAGACAATAACCAAAGCAAAGAGACAACCTACACAATGGGAAAGGATATTTGCATATTTTCAATCAGACAAAGCTTGATAACTAGGATCTATAGAGAACTCAAATTAATCCACATGAAAAAAGCCAACAATCCCATATATCAATGGGCAAGAGACATGAATAGAACCTTCTCTAAAGATGACAGACGAATGGCTAACAAACACATGAAAAAATGTTCATCATCTCTATATATTAGAGAAATGCGAATCAAAATCCTGAGATATCATCTAACCCCAGTGAGAATGGCCCACATCACAAAATCTCAAAACTGCAGATGCTGGCGTGGATGTGGAGAGAAGGGAACACTTTTGCACTGCTTGTGGGACTGCAAACTAGTACAACCTTTCTGGAAGGAAGTCTGGAGAAACCTCAAAGCACTCAAGCTAGACCTCCCATATGATCCTGCAATCCCATTACTGGGAATCTACCCAGAAGGAAAAAAATCCTTTTATCATAAGGACACTTGTACTAGACTGTTTATTGCAGCTCAATTTACAATCGCCAAAATATGGAAACAGCCTAAATGCCCACCAACCCAGGAATGGATTAACAAGCTGTGGTATATGTATAACATGGAATACTATTCAGCTATTAAAAAAAATGGGGACTTTACATCCTTCGTATTAACCTGGATGGAAGTGGAAGACATTATTCTTAGTAAAGCATCACAAGAATGGAGAAGCATGAATCCTATGTACTCAATTTTGATATGAGGACAATTAATGACAAGGTTATGGGGAGGAGGAAAATCAGAAAGAGGGACGGAGGGAGAGGGATGGGGCCTTGGTGTGTGTCACACTTTATGGGGGCAAGACATGATTGCAAGAGGGACTTTGCCTAACGATTGCAATCAGTGTAACCTGTCTTATTGTACCCTTAATGAATCCCCAACAATAAAAGAAAAAAAAAAAAGAAAATGTGTCAAACTGTTAATAAAACCATTGTATGGTGCCCCATGATCGCATTAATGTACACGCTATGATTTAATATTAATTTAAAAATGAACATTCTTAATGAAAAAGCAAGACAAAAATGAGCATATATTGTGTGATTCCCTTATAGAAAATTCCAGAAAATGCCAAGTAATCTATAGTGATAAAAAGCATATCAGAATTATTGCCTGGGGTGGGTGAGAGCGAGAAATTACAAAGGAATAGGAATAAACTTTTGGGTAATGATTGCATTTTATGGTGCTATAAACTTCTCAAAGTGTGAACTTCAAATGTACTTTATTGTATGTCAGTTATATCTCAGTAAAGCTGCTAAAGGGTTGTATAACATATATACAAATATCTGCATGAATTTTTGGTGGTTATGAATACAATTTGTTTAGCTTTATAATGAATTCATATTTAAGACTGAGGTGGCAACATGCCGTGTACAGGGTAATATGCTCTAGTATTTGAAAAAGTAAAGAAGAGAAATATACTCAATGAGAATATTAATAAGGTAGATTTTTAGCATAAACCCTGTTTTAAAAATACATGTATTTTGAGGTTATGCAAATTGAAATTTCCTAAAGAAAAGTAGTCTTTCTGTTAAATGCATTCATATATATTTTCCTTATATTAAGTTAAACCAATGACTTAAAGAATTTTAAAATAACCTTAGTTAAAAAACAATCTGCTTTAACTTTTGTTTTCTAAATTACAAATATGTATTTGGAAGCTTCGAGTAAATGTTTAATGGTTATGTTTTCTTTTTGGGTAGTATGCACTGGAACGGCTGAAAGTCATGTGTGAAGAAGCTTTGTGTAGTAACCTCTCAGTAGAAAATGTTGCTGATACCCTTGTCCTTGCAGATTTGCACAGTGCGGAACAATTGAAAGCACAAACCATAGATTTTATTAATAGGTAAGCTATGCTTACAATTTTAGTGGGTGTGACACCTTCAACATTTTTTCATTGTACTTTTTGTTAAGCATGTTTAAATCTTCAATGCAGGTGCAGTGTACTTCGACAACTTGGGTGTAAAGATGGGAAAAACTGGAACAGCAGGTAAGATGACTTCAGTTTCTGACTTAAAGTTGATCTGTTTAAATGAAATTGTTTGCATAGCTTTTCTTTCATTTACAATAAGTATGAATCTAGATGTTAGTTTATGAAGCAAAAGAAAAAAAAGACTACTTAGTGGATTCCTGAAGCTGTGCTCTCTTGTAGATCAGCTTCTTGGATGGTACATGGTCTCATTTCTTAAGCACACGTGCCACATGGTTTATAGCTGAGTCCAAGTATTATATAATAAGGACTGGTAGAGATCCTGCCCCTGCTCCTTCAGAAAGCATTTCTAAAAATGTGGGGAAGTCAGTTGCAGTGGCACATGCTTTTAATCCCAGCTACTTGGAAAGCAAAAAGGAGAGGATCCTTTGAGCCCAGAAGTTTGAGAACAGTCTGGGCCAACATAGTGAGACCCTATTTCAAAAAACAAAGAAAAAAAAAGACAATGTGGAAAATATTCATTTAATCCTATAAGGAATGTACCCATGTACCTACTAGATTACCTTAGAAAGTCTTTACATTTGAATGCTAAGTCATGGCTTCTTCTGTTAGCCCAAGTACCTTGCATCATATACTGTATTAGGCTAGCTGCCTAATATTCCAAAAGTGATAGCAATTTGATCTTTTCTCTTCTCTGGTAAACTTATAACAGTTGAGTAGTTCCTGTATCTTTTTAAGCCTTTAACTTCCGAATTTAAACTATTAGAATATATTATTCTCTCCTTTTTCCCTTTTCATTTTTAGTGACTTTCCTATTTTTTATAATTAAAATCAAAAAGGGAAGAGTTAAAAGGTTAAATATTTTGCATCCACTTTTGATTACTTTTGTTTATAAACCCTTAAATTCCATTTTCCCAAATATCAAAAGTTGGTAAAAGTGAAAAAAATAGCGTTAAAGACAATAAAGTTAATTTGTTGACTCAGTTATTTTCCATTGCTTTCACTTGTTTTGATACATGTGCAGTTGGTTAACTGAATTCCTGTTTGTGAATTCTGTTTTCTGAAAGTAAAAAGTAGTGAGTATTTTTAAATTATTGGCTGTGCATGTGCATGTTAAATTAGTCAGTACTTGTTAATATGGTATCATCATGGTATGTGATCCTAAAAAAAATTATTTTGACTTTAAAATATGTTGTATTAGCAGCAGAGGACAATGTTGTGATCCTTTGTACTTAGCCACTGTCAAGCTTTAGGAAAAACTTTACATTGTAAAACGTTTTTACTGTCAAAAAATTAGCTTATTTTATACTACCTAGAGAAGGGGTGTTGTATGTACAGACATTCAGTAGATAATGAATTAATAAATGAAAAGTTTAGGTATGTTAAGTATCTATGGAAGTATCTGTGAGATTCTAAACCAGAATCACTTAAGTTTTAAACATAAGGACACACTGGTAATTTGATGTTTGTTAAAATAAAAAAAAAAAAGTTTTATTAAGATCAGCTACTGTTTAGTTCAACAAATATTTACCTAGCATCTATTGTATCTCAAGGACAATGCTAGGGTGATGCATATAAAAATTTTGAGGGGGGGAATCTTGTTCTCAAGGAATTTATCTATTGGAGACACATGAGTATATATCACCCCATTGTAATATAATAAGTAATATGTTAGACGATATGTACAGGCACTGATTAAGATTAAACCTAGAAATTTGGAGATGGCTTCCTAGAGATGACTGAGCTGGGTCTTAAAAAATGAATAGGAGTTAGTGAAACTAAGAATGAAGTAGGCAGCATTGCAAACACAAAGTATAGCATAATCCAAAGTATAGAAGAATAAAATAGTAGTTGATTATTCATCTGACAGATACTTATGTTTTATTATCCAGTAAGTTCCCAAGACACTTTATTCCATATAGCCAATACAATGGTGAGCAACACAGTTGTTTTCCTTGCCTTCATGGAGTTAATGGTTTAGCGGTAGATTAAACAAGTAATTGCAATAAAGTATGAGAAAGAATGTGTAGCATACCCATAGGAGCATATAACAAAGGGACCTAATCTAATCTAAAGGTCAGAAATCATTTTCAAGAAATTGTGGTAAAATTTAAGACCAGAAGTATTGGTAGGAGTTGCCCTGATGAAAAAGTAGGAAGAGAGGAAGAAAAGTATAGCTCAGAAAAAGGATATGCAAAATTTTGTTGATGAGAGCAGTAAAGGAGTGGGAGATGAGGGGGAGGAGGTAGAGATAATGTACATGAGAGGTACATGAGAGGTAGAGATAAGTACATGGAGAAAGCAGGAAAGGTCAGATCTTGGAAGACTGTGTAAAATAACATTAGGAATTTTAGACATCATTCAAAGAGTAATGTGTGTCCATTAAAGGGTTTTCACCTGGGGCAGGGCCCGATCAGGTATGAATTTTTAACTATGTCTCTATATGCAGGATTGGAGAATGGATTCTGGGGAAGTTGGGGTGGTGGTAGTAGTTGAGGAACAAGGTTAGATACAGGTAGACCAGTTGGAAAGTTATTGGAGTAGATCTGGCAAAAGATGAAGGTAAAGTTAAAATTGATTGGTGACTTTGTGACTAGAGAGAAATGAAAGTTCATAAATATTTTGAAGGGAGAATCTATAATACATGGATATTATTTGGATAGTGGGTGGTATGAGGAAGAGAAGAGAGGAGGCAAGGAAGGATAACCAGAGCATGGAAGTGGGAAATAGAAAGCTAAACAAGGGAAGTATGGAACCAACTGTAAGCAGCCATGTTTCTCTTTCTAAAGTACCTGGATATAGGCAATGTGAAACTATAGAAAGAGTTCTGATATGGTCATATTTATTTTCCTAAGGTAGCATTATGGAAGTTGGATTTTAGAGGAGCAGTATAGGAACCTAACAGAGAAATTAGGAAACTTTTAATAATCTAAATGAGAGATGATATGTGCCTTATCCAGGGATTCAAGACAACTTTGAAACCTTTCAATCCTTAAGCTAGGGTTTTAATGATTGGGAAGGACAGAGTAAAGCATGTTTTACTGGTTTTTAAACCTGAATCACTGGGTGATTTTAGAAGCTTCATCTGATTGGAAATGTGTGAGGAAGAATTTGGGGCTTGAGGTGAGAGAGAATAAGTTCTCATCTGACAATACTGAATATATGGGTCTTGGGGCACATCTAAGTAAAAAGAGCAGGTGGTTGGAAATGAACCTGTTAGGAGGCCTAGGATTTAACAAATCAATATGGTAGTTAACATTATGAAGAATAGATAGATAGAATGAATAATGCATATTAAGGGAGAAGAGTAGAAAACAAAAATTTGAACTCTAGAGAAAACTTGCCTTACTAGAGGTAGGTAAAAGAAGAGAAAGGGGCTCTGGAAAGAGCTGGGCCAGAAATGGTTATAATGGGAGTGGAAATATGGAGACCACTTTCACATATTTCAGAAGAGTAGAACTTCCAGAAAAATTTAATAGTTGCAACAGAAAATACCAGTGAGATAAAGATGATATTTTAATAAAGTCAAATGTTTTGAATACACAGAGAGGTAGATAGTGTTCAAACATTTTGAAATAGACAATATAAAAATTAACAATGCAAAAGTTAACAATTGTTTACTAAACAATTCTTTAGTAAACATCTCTTAATTTTATTTTTAAGCCAAGCAACCGACATAATGGAAACATCAGGATGGAAGTCCATGATTCAGTCTCACCCTCACTTAGTAGCAGAAGCCTTCCGAGCGCTAGCATCTTCACAGTGTCCACAGTTCGGCATTCCACGCAAACGACTAAAACAGTCCTGAATCTTCCATGAATAGTAGAAAAGTGGAATTAACTTGTACTCCTCCAGGTCCAGAAGGATTCTAATATACAAACCATAAACAAGAGTTGTTTCTGTTATTTTGTCCACAGAACAGAAGCTGAAAAATCATATTGCTTACATTTCAGGTGGATAATTTATGGTTTATTCTTCAGCTTTAAATTAGACTGATTAATTCACTTCAAGGCCTTAAATTATCTTTGATGACTTCTCTTGTTCATATAATACTTTAATTTTTTTATTGTGCCTTGTCATTTTGACCAAGGCTATGCAGGATTGCACTAGCTCCATAATGCAGTAATATTGATAACTGAAGATAAGTTTCAAAAGGATCTTCCATTATTTTGAGAAAGAAAAATGAATTTTATGGGGTTTGTCCTATGCTATCTCAAAGTTTAAAACTAGGATCTCCTTAAAAGCACTTGTTGGAGATGACTGGTAATATTTAGTCTAAGTATCTATAAACATAGGAGAACCTGCTTACCTACAAGGTAAGTTATGGCAATACACTGCTTCAGTTCTAATTTATTTTTCATTTCAGGGGGCAAATATGCAATGAATTGGCCCAAGTTTTTAGTAAAATTTGTGATGTTTGTGTGTATGTTAACTGTCTAACAAACTGTGGGTTTACTCAAGTTTACAATGATTGAGAACTGATTGAGATTTTGACTTCATGAAGAAAGCATGTATTATATGGAAGTAATTTTTTTTAATTTATATTGACTTACATTTATATGAAGAATTCTGTTAAAAGTAGGATGACCAAATGTAAATTTAATGAGTGGGCCAATTAAGAAAGATATATATGCACTTTTTATGTGTAACTTTTGTATGTTGAATGGTACATATATTTTTTTGCTTTTGAGGGAATTAATAAGGTATAATTGTGTCTTAACTTTTGAAAGAATTTTTTAAGATAGATGGAGGCAACTGGGATGTTTGTGATAATCGATAAGAGAGATATCCTTGATTATAGTGGAGTACAGATACTCATTACTGAATATAAACCTGTTTTATCACACTTTGGAAAAGGCATCTGAACAGTAAATGAATTCTGTATAGTTTACTATCCTTCAAACAATGAACTGATACCATTCACCTGTGGGAGATATATACTAAAGGAGAGAACTCCTAGACTATGTCAGTCCACACTATGAACCCGCCCCCCCCCCAAGTTTTTCTCCTTTGTGTTTTAGTTATTGTAGTAACATTGTGGATGATGTTGAATTCTGCATAATGTGAACAGGATAAACTATTTATAAACTGCTTTTCATGGGCCAGTTCTTTATTATAAATGAATTTTAGCTTTAAATACATAAACATATTCAGTGTTTGATAGTTGTTTCTCATGGAAGTCTGTTCTGGTGCATTATCCCAGAGAAGCAGGAGTGATCATTATCAGGGCACCACATCTGACTTACTATGATAGGGACAACATGTTTCTTAGGCAACATTTATATTTGACCACAAGGGAAGAAGTGGGTCACTGGAGAAAAATCCATATACTGTAAACTTGAACACATAACTTTATTCTCCAGACTAAAACTTATATAATTTGTTTATTTAATTTTGGAATTCAGGACAAAAGGAAAAAAAATGAAGCTTGAGGTTTTCAAATAGATTTTATTTTTGCTATCTTTTTTTAGGTGTTAACCGAAGCAACCCTAATATATCAAAACTGATTCATATTTGCATTGAACAAACACTGTTAGATAAACATCCGCAGCAAACTGGAAGTTGAAACAATGATATTTTCAGATATCTTGATTTCTTTGAGTCACTGTTATGGTAACTTAAATTTGAAAAAGGAGGAATCCCTTAGGATAGAAGAAAGATTCTTACCAGATTATGGACTTCATCTGATGTAAGAGTGTTATATGAAGTAGAAATTTGACTTCTTTAGCTCCACCATAAGATTGAGCCTGTTGAGTTTACAATGTACAATTTAAAAAAATACATATACATGTATATACACTTTTAACTTAAGATTTTGCCTTGTAAGGGTCTTACAAGAAAACAAAAATTCCCTCAGGCTATAGAATTATGTTTGTCAGATGTCAAAAAGGTATTATTGTATCCATGTATATCAAATGCACACCATACCGGCACATTGTGAATTAATTCACTGCTTGAATCTACATTTCTAACATAGTGACTGCAGTAATACCATATAATGAGCATTTCAGCTTGTTCTTATTTACTGTAGTGTTTATTGCAGATCTTAAAGATTTTATTATAATTTTTTTTTTTTTAGTTTGGTAGCACATTTTGACCAAAAATGTCCAACACTGTGCTATAAGAATTCCATGTTTGTAGAAATGTCCACTTCTCAGATAATATGCCTACCATTATACTAACAAAATCATATGGTAGTTGATTTATTTTTTTATTTATTATGTAAATTTTTGGTATTGCGGGTTCTTAAAGCAATGATAAAAAAACTTAATTTGTTCTGACATTAACGCTCTAATAGTCCCTCTTCCTGCCATTTTTAAAACTACATACATTGTTTTCAAAATGGACACAGATTCTGTCCAGCCTTTTAAACTGTCACCTTGTCCCTGTTTCCCCTTTGTCACCTAAACAGTACTTTTCCATAGAAAGTAGTGAATGGTTTTAAACATTAAATATTCTAAAAATAATCATTGGATAACTTTTCTTTAGAGTAAGATTTAGAAACACTATATTTGTGCCTTTTTCATTTTTAAATTTTAATGTTGAGCACAAATATGAAGGTGCCATGATATGGCTTGCCAATGTTACCTCCTTGAATAGTCATGTGTCATTGTCTAGAAACGGCAATTGGAGAACCTTGCATGAATTACATGGTCAGCGTGTGTGTATGTGTGTGTGTGTGTGTATTTGTATACCAGTATTCACTTGGGCTTTGTGTTATGTTCAAAAGAGTGAATTTCTGAAAATAGGAACCAGTTAAATGTTGAAAATTTAGATTAGTTGAAATACTTCATTTTAATGTGCTTATTATGGGGGATAATTAATTGATGGATGAAATAATTCTCAAAACTATGATTAGTTTACTGCACGATGAAATGTGAAAACAGTGCCCTTTTGGACATCAGATTAGTTTACTGCACGATGAAATGTGAAAACAGTGCCTTTTTTGGACATCAGTTGTAATAAAATTAAAATATTAACAAAAATCTCATAAAAAGTTGTCATAAACACTATCGATTGTTTTTAAAACTAGTAGATCTAACTAAAAGCTTAAATAGCCAAAAGTATAATTGTTATGTTACTCATTTAAATTTTATGTATAAATTTAAAATCTAAGCAGACATTCTTTGTAAACTTGTGGATCATAGATATTATCCAGTGTTACTAAAATGGAATGGGGACTTTGATAAGTTAAGGTTTATGAAATTTCAACTCAACAAGCTTCAGTCATAGCCAACTATATTTAAAGAAGTGAATTATTCTGACTTGGACATGCATGTTCTTTGATGGAAAAAATATTCAACGCATTCTTGCAAAAGAAGGTGGGTGGGTGAGTGGTTTGTTTTAGTGTGCTCATATTATAAATATAGCACTTTCAGCGCACATAAGAGTATTTTACAAACCTTTTTTATAGCAATTACAAGCTCTGCTTTATTTAAGTGTTCATGGAATAATGTATATTTTAGGTCCAGTTGAAAAATATCGAGTGCCTACCATATGCAAGACTTCCTCTTCACTGGGAATGAAATCACACGGTGTCTTCTGTTTGCAGTATGTGAACTTTGTGTTTGAAAAGGCATTCTTGTATTTAAATCTTTTTCTGTTGTTAATCATTGTATATTGCAACCTAAGAAATTTTGAATTAAGTTTTTAAAGAATGAGGAAATAAAGTCCCATTTTTGAAAATAAAATTCTGCAAAAATTATTTAAAAATTAAATCTGCGGGAAATTGATTTTCAAGATTCAAATGTATAAAAACTTATACTGAGCTTTTCAGCCTCATTTTTAAGCAGCTGATGTTAATGATGAGATACATACTACTTGGATCTTGTTGCTGAAAATATTTTTTGCATTTGAACACATTGAGTTAAAATAAAGTTGTTACTTATTCAAAATTTATTGGCTTATTTTGTGTTATTTGAAAAATACAAACTTTTTTTTAGATTATCTCTGATGCTTTGCAAAATAGTCATGTATTTGATCTGATAGATTTGTATGGTAGTTATCTTTTCTACTTAAAGAATCTAGTACATTTTGTAAACTACTAAATAAAGGCATATATATATATATATGTATATTCAGGTTAATTTTAGGGTACAAAGAATTAGGTTACAATGTTTGCATTTGTTAGGTAGAGTCCCTCTTATAATTGTGTCCCACTCCCAAGAGGTGTGCCATATACTCTAACATTTTGTCCATTAAGTAGGAGCACCTCCATCCCCTCCCTCTTCCCCCACTTTCTTATTCCCTCACCCCCCACTTTGAATTAATTTAAGATTTTTTCTTATGTGGGTGTGTATTAGATTGTATACTGGCTTCATGTTACTATTGATTTCATTAGATTCTTCTCCATTCTTGTGATACTTTACTAAGAAGGATATCTTTCAACTCCATGCAGATTAATACGAAAGATGTAAAGTCTCCATCTTTTTTAACGACTGAATAATATTCCATGGTATACATATACCACAGCTTGTTAATCCATTCTTGAGTTGGTAGGCATTTAGATTGTTTCCACTTTTTGATGATTGTTAATTGAACTGCAGTAAACACTCTAGTGCAAATGTCTTTATGATAAAATGAATCTCTTTCTTCTGGGTAGATGCCCAGTAGTGGAATTGTGGGATCATATGGGAGGTCTAATTTGAGTTCCTTAAGAATTCTCTGTATTTCCTTCCAAAGAGGTTGTATTAATTTTCAGTCCCACCAACAGAGTATAAGTGTTCCCTTCTCGCTACATCCATGCAAGCATCTGCAGCTTTGAGACTTTGTGATCTGGGCTATTCTCATTGGGCTTAGGTGATATCTCAGAGTGATTTTGATTTGCATTTCTCTGACGATCTTGGACAATGAGCATTTTTTCTAATGTTTGTTAGCCATTCTTTTGTCTTCCTCAGAGAATATTCTGTTCCTTTCTCTTGTCCAGTGGTAGATGGGATTGTTTGCTCATTTTTGTTAATTTGAGTTCTCTGTAGATTCTACTTATCAACCCTTTATCAGAGTCATACTCTGCAAATATCTTTTCCCATTTTGAAGCTTTTCTTTTTGTTTTAGTTGTTGTGTCCTTAGCTGTGCAGAATCATTTCAGCTTACTTAAGTCCCATTTGTTATTTTTTGTTGTTGCTATAGCTGCTAAAGTCTTTGTCATAAAATCTTTCCCTAGTCTGACATCATCAGTTTTTCCCACATTTTTTCTCTAAGATTTTTGTTATTTCATGTCTTAGATTTAAATCTTTTATCCCTCTTTAGTCAGTTTTTGTAAGTAGTGAAAGGTGTGAGTCCACAGTTTCAGTTTTTACATATGTTTATCCAATTCTCCCAGCACCATTTGTTGAACAGGGATTCTTTTCCCAACTTGTATGCTTTTGTTTGGTTTATCAAAGATCAGAAAGCAAGTACAGACTGATTTCATCTCTCTGTTTTGTATTCTGTTCCATATATCTATGTCTCTATTTTTGGACCAATACCATGCTGTTTTCATTATTGTGCACTTGTAATATAGCCTGAAGTCTATAGCGTGATGCCTCCAGCTTTGTTTTTATTACTAAGAACAGCCTTAGCTACACTGGGTTCTTCTGATTCCATAGAAAACAAACTGGTTTTTGTAGTTCTTCAAAATATGATGTTGGTATTTTAATGGAGATTGCATTGAGTCTGTAGATTGCGCAGAATAGACATTTTGACAGTGTTGAAAGAGCATGGTATGTTCTTCCATGTGTTACTGTCTCCTGCAATTTCTTTTCTTAAGGTTTCATAAGTCTCTTTGTAAAGATACTTCACCTGTTTTATTAGGTATATTCCTGGTATTTCATTTTCTTTGAAGCTACTGTGAAGGGAATTGTGTCCTTGATTTGCTTCTCAACTTGGCTGTTATTGTTTTATACAAAGGCTACTGATTTGGGACATTAATTTTATACCCTGAGACATTACTGTATTTCCTGATCACTTCTAGGAGTTTTGTGGTTGATTCTTTGGGGTTCTTTAAGCATAAGATTATGTCATCAGCAAAGAGGGAGAGTTTGACCTCCTCTGTCCCCATTTGGATGCCCTTTATGTCCTTCCCTTGCCTGATTGCATTGCCTAGAACTTCCAGAGCTATGTTGAATAATAGTGGTGATAGTGGACATCCTTGTCTGGTTCCAGTTCTAAGTAGAAAAGCTTTCAGTTTTACTCCACTTAGTATGGTATTAGCTGTGGGTTTGTCATAGATGGCTTCAGTCAGCTTAAGAAATGTGCCACCAATGCCTATTTTCTTAAGTATTCTTGTTAGAAAAGGATGCTGAATTTTCTCAAATGTTTTTTCTGCCATCAATTGAGAGGATCATATGGTCTTTGTTTTTGCTTATATTGATATGGTGAATTACATTTATGGATTTGCATATGTTAAACCAGCCTTACATCCCTTGCATGAAGCCTACTTGAGCATGGTGTGTAATTTGTTTAATGAGTAGCTGCAGTCTATTAGCTAAGATTTTGTTGAGTATTTTTACATCCATATTCATTAGTGAAATTGGTCTGTAGGTTCTCCTTTTTAGTTGGGTCCTTTTCTGGTTTTGAAATCAAGGTGATGTTTGCTTCATAGAATGTGTTGGGGAAAGTTCCTTCTCAGTTTTTTAGAATAGGTTCTACAGTCTGGGTAGAAGCTCTTCTTTCAAGATGTGATAGATAGCCATGTGGTCCCAGGCATTTTTTGGTTGAAAGCTTTTTGTTGTTGTTTTTCAATCTCATTGCTTGATTTGGGTCTGTTCAAGAGATCTATTTCTTCCTGGTTAAGTCTAGAGAGATAGCATGATTTCAGGTATTGGTCTATCTTCTCCATATTATCAAATTTCTGGGCATAGAGTTTTTTTATAGTAGTCAGAAATAATTTCTTATTGTATAAAATTTCTTATTATAATTTATATAATTATAAAATTATATAATTTCTTATTATAATTTCTTATATTATATCTTATTATATCAGTTATTTCCCCCATTGCATTTCTGATTTACATTATTAAAGATTTTACTTTTCTGTTTCTAGTTTATCTGGCCAATGGTTTATCAGTTTTATTTATCTTTTCTTTTTTTTTTTTTTTTTTTTTTGTAGAGACAGAGTCTCACTGTACCGCCCTCGGGTAGAGTGCCGTGGCGTCACACGGCTCACAGCAACCTCTTAACTCTTGGGCTTACGCGATTCTCTTGCCTCAGCCTCCCAAGCAGCTGGGACTAAGTTTTATTTATCTTTTCAAAGAACCAACTTTTTGTTTAATTTATTGAATGATTATTTTTAATTTCATTTATTTATAATTTAATTTTGGTTATGTATTTTCTTCTGTGAGGTTTAGGATTAGATTTCTCTTCCTTTTACATTTTTTAAAGATGATTCAGTAGATTGTTGATGTGCTCTCTTTTCTGTTTTTCAGATGGAGGCATCTAATGCGATAAATTTCCTTTTTAGGAGTGCTTTTGCAGTGTTCCACAGGTTTTGGTAGCTGTATCTTCATTGTTGTTATGCTCAAGGAAGTTAATGATTTCCTCCTTTATCTCTTCCTTGACCTAACTGTCATTCAGCATAAGGTTGTTTAGTTTCCATGGCTTTGTGTGGCAATAAAAATTTTTGTTGGAGTTGAGTTCCATGTTTATTGCCTTGTGGTCTGAGAAGATACAAGGTATAATTTCAATTCTTTTAATTTTGTTGAGGTTTGATGTGTGTCCTAGGATGTGATCTATTTTGGAGAATGTTCCATGGGCTGATGAGAAGAACCTGTATTACTTTGTTTTGGGATAGTGTTTTTCTGTATATGTCTCTTAAGCCCATTTGTTCTAGGATCATGTTTTAGTCCTTTGTATCTTTGTTTAATTGCTGCCAGCTCCTATAAGAAGGGTGTTAAAAGTCCTTTGCTGTTATGATGTTATAGGATATCATACTGCTCAGACCAGCTAAGGTCTATTTCATAAATCTGGGAGCATTTAAGTTGGGTGCATAAATATTTAGAATTGAAATGTACTCTTGTTGTATTGTGCCCTTGACCAGTATGAAGTATCCATCTTTGTCTCTTTTAAATTTGATTCCTTTAAATCCTCTGTGTTTGAAAAAAAGATTGCAACTCTTCCTTCTGATTTCCATTTGCCTGAAATATTGTTTTCCACCCCTTCACCCTGAATCTTGTTTTGTTCTTTGAGGCTAGTTTTTTTTTTTCTGGAGACAGCATGTGGAGGGCTATTTTATCCAAGAGATAAAAGATTTGATTTCTCCATTAATTTTAAAGCTTAGCTTAGCAGTCCACAATTCTGGGCTGAAAGTTTTTTTGTTTAAGAAGGTTAAAGGTGGGTAACGTATTTTCCCCTGGCTTGAAAAGTTTCAGTTGAGATATCACCTGTCACCCTGATGGATCTGCCCCTGTAGGTCATTGGTGCTTACTCCTGGAGGCTTGCAGAATTTTCTCTTTCATCTTGACTTTGAACAGGTTCATGACAATTTGTCTTGGAGAATCTCTGCTTGAGTTGAGATAACCCTGGGGTCCAGTATCCCTCTGAAAGAAGTATGTTGAAATCTTCGGTGATATTTGGGAAATTTTCATTTATGTTATTTTGCAGCAGGACTTCTATTTCTCTGGGATGTTCTTCCCCTTCTGACATACCCTAAAATTAGTATGTTTGAATGGTTCATGAAGTCCCTTACTCCTCAGAGTGAACGTTCTGCTTTCTCTCTCTCTTTCTGTTTTTTTGTTTGTTTGTTTGTTTGTTTGTTTTTTGTTGTTGTTTATTTTCCTTTTTAACTGCCTGTATTAACTCAAGAGCTTTGTCCTCTACATCTAAGATTCTTTCTTCTTCATGGTCTAATCTGTTATTGATACCCTGTACTGAATCTTTAGTTTCCCTTGTTGATTGCTTCAATGCCTTAAGCTCCACTATATCCTTTCTATATTCTTCATATCTTTCATCCCTTCTTTGATTCTATTTTTGGATTTCCTTTTGGTTATTTTCTACTTTCCAAGCATTTTTTTTTTCATTATTTTTATCATCTATATCTTAAATTACCTTTCTTTCATTTCTATCATTATAGGTGGAATCCTCTGCAGTAGCTACCCCATCATCCCTTGCTGGGGTTGCTGTGTTCTGGTCTTCTATGTTACCAGCATTTTTCTACTGTTTCCTTCTCCTAATGGTTTTTTTCTTATCTGCTTCTTTCCTCTACTTTTTCCTTTCACTTTCTCCTTCCCTTGTCTCTGTGATGAGGTGTTGAATTGTCCTTTTAGTATAGGACCAAAAGGAAGAGCATTTTGAAGGTCAAGAAAGGAAAAAATATAACAAAAGAGAAAAAAAAAAGGTGGGTAAAAGGAAAGATAAACAAAAAGAAGAGGAAAAACATAAAGAGAAAGACAGGAGTAATAGTGATGTTCAGCAGGGTGCTCTTACCCACACCCACACTTCCTGGAATCTAGGGGGCTGGGATTGGTGGGTCCCATGAGGTCAAGAGCTTCTTACTAGCCTGAGCAAATATAAGACCCCCAACTCCATCAAATAGAGAAGAAAAAAAAAAAAATGTCACCATGGAAACCTACCAATAGTGTCTTTCCAAAGTCCAAAGCTAGAAGGACCCCCTAGACAAGGGAATCAAGTTCTCTTTGAGCCAGGCCAATGCTGTGGCCCACCTAGCTCAGGCCTCAGAGTAAGGCTCTGTCCCATAATGGACTATAGATTGACAAAGAATAAAACATCAGAAAAAAGAATAAAGGTATATAAAGAAAATTAAAAATCATTATAAAAGAGGGATATATCTTAGTTGTTATTTGAGAAATTTATGTGGGAAAGATAAGTAGAAAAAGCTTTACAAAAAGAAATGGAAGGAAAGAATAAAGGGACAGCTCTTTTTATTGAAGAAGGCAAAAATGGAAAAAAAAATACGACAAAGCAAAACAACAACAAAAAAAACCCTAAGAGAAAAAATTGGAAAAAATAAAGTAGCTGAAAACATTAGCAAAATTGGAGCCCTTAGGCACACCTTGACCTTTCCAATGTCCCTTGGCCATGCAGTGGCTTTCCCAAGAAGCATGTTTTGCTCACGTCTCCCCACAGGTGGCTGCCCAGCTCAGCAGGTGTGACAGAACTGGCCTTGCACTAACTCTGCAGTCTATTCTTCTGGGGCAGCTCTCCCACAATGGCTGTGCCTGGCCAGCAGCCAAGGGACAAGAGGGTGCTACACGTGCTTGCCCAAGCTGTCCCAAGGTTACTCCAGCAAGTGTGTCCACATAAAAAAAAAAGCCTGCAGGGCAGGGCCTCTCTCTCTGAAAACTGCTGCCAAACAGGCTGGCCTCTGGGCCTCTGTCGGCATTCAAGCACTTGCTTTCTGTGCCAGCTTTCCACTGTTCCCAGCCTCTGTTGGCTCCTGGAGTCTCCTGCTGCCTCCTTGTGCTCTCAAAGCAATGTTTCTCAGCAGAGTCCCCAGCCAAAGGTGGCTGGAGACCATTCTCCCCGATCTTACCATGAGTCGTAACACTTATTTCTTAACTGAAATATTACTTATGTTTATTTTAACATGTATCGAGTGACTTACTCTAATGCTACATACCATTTCTTGTCACTCCTACCCCTTCTTAATTTCACTTATATTAGACAACTTAAATTATTTGCTGCTATCTAAAAGCAGATTTGGGGCAGTATATTCCTGAATCAGCTTAGTAACAACACAATGCCTTGAAATTATTGCCAACACAGCAGTAGAATGCCTTAGTGAAAATCTTTCTTTGTATTCAAATGTACACACACAAATACTCACACACTCTATTTGAATAAAAGGTAGGTTGAAAAACCTTAAATAGGATAGTGGTGAGTTCTGTTCTACATGTTACTAATGAACTGTACATACATTTTGCCACCTCCTCTACAGTAGTCAGCACCTTAATACTTCAATAATACTGGTATGTTGTGTCTCCTCCACCTGCCACTTCAGAATTATTTGTTTATACGAGAAAGCCTAGACTAGCATTTGCTTTGACGGCTGTTTTTAGAAGAAGGCACATTGGTAGAAACCTTAAACATAATATGCTATTGCTGCCTTTCTTCTTTATTTTGCAACAGAGTATACTGAATAAATTTTCAGTAGATGGTCTCAAAAAAAGTGTGTCATCCCTGTTGTGCTTCCTTTAGACTTCGCCTTCTCTCCTATGCCCTCCAGACCTCCCAGCCCCCCACCAGTTTCTACTAAAGGATTCTGGTGTAATTTTGTGCCAGTCTGTAATATAACAACCAAGTGATTCCTATAGTATCTTACTCCTTTACTCCAAATCACAACAGGTTTCAATAGATACAAGCAAGCAGAAAAAATATGGGATTTATGAATAACAATTATAACACAAAAAAAGCAACCAGTGCCCTGAGGACTCTCTTATTCAAGCAAAAGGGTTTTAGAATGTATACTTGATAAAGTGTTAAAAAATGTGAGAGTTATTACAAAAATTGAACAGATAGATAAAAAATGAAAATGGCATGCAATTGAAAAAGAGTAGGAGAGTTAGACGTATTAAATTTGATAAACACCAGAAATGATAAAATAGACATTTGAGTCAGTAGAAGACAAGATTGAGAAATGCTCCCAGAGATGCTCTGCTTTTGTCACAAGGACAAAAATAGATGAAAATCAGGATGATTCAGTTTATTTTCTATCAATTAACAGAATGCCTGGCTCTGTGTGGAACTTGGTTTATAGTGATAAAGTAGAAATGGTCTGTGTCTTTATATGGTGTATATTGTTTAAAGAAAGCACAATTGTATAACTGTGTGATAATTGTGATAAGAATACAAGAGGACCACCTAGCCTGGGGTGGAGGTTGAAGTCTCATAGCCTTCCTAAGGAAGTGATATCTAAATTGAGATTGAATAGGAGTCAGCTTAGTGGGATGTCATCCGAGCCAAGGTTTATATGGAACATTTATGGGAATGAGACAACATGGCTATCTCCTAGTTATGTTAAGGGGAGAGAAGACTAATGTAAACCAGTAAGCCAAAGTTTAAAGTAGTCTGACTTAACCTATGAGCGTAGAGGGATTTTTGAATGGGGGTATGTCATTATCATCAACAATCTATCAATCTTCATATAGTTTGGAGGGGTCTGGAGGAGAGGGTGGGGAGACTCTCTAAAGAAGTGCAAGATGCTAGCTAGTCCTCTGTGTTGGGCTAGGGACATTAGGATGGAGAAAAAAATGGGAGATTGAGAGGAAATATTGACAAGGAGATAAATTGCATATAGTAGAAAGCAGAGAGGGGAAGGAAAAGTGACAAACAGGTTTTACATTTGGGTAACTGGGTAGAGGGTAGTATCATTCACTGATAGTAGTAGTACTGATAGGGTAGTACCATTCACAAGAGTAGAAGCAATTTTGTGGGGGTGGGAACCCATTTCGATTTGGAGCCTTTTGAGTTGAAGCTTAAGGTTGCTGTAGTGCATTCTCATTGGGTATGTGAATCTTAAATATGAGCATAATCTGTTACCAAGTCAGGAAACATCATTATGCAAATAATAAATCAGGGACAAAAAGAGAAAGTGGAGCTTGCAAAAGACAATGTGTAATCAGATAAAAATCAGAAAAGTATCCCTCCCAGCAGTTGACAAAGAGGATGTTTCAAGAGAAGTGGCAAACAGTGTCACATGCTGTTGAGCAGCCAAATACGAAGTTAAAATATAACTTAGGTAGTTCAAAGAGGAAATGAATGAAGTCTTTGGGGTAAGGAAAGAAGTAGAATTGGAGTGAGGAAATGGATGTGCCAAGTAAGAGCATGGGATGTTTGGTGAGGGGAAACTGTAGCTGTAGGTTTAGGATTAAGTAGGGTTTGTTATTTTGTTTTCTTATACTCTTTGGTGGGAGTGATAATGAGTCAGAAAATAGAAGAGAAGAGAAGAACAGAGTCAAATGCCAGACAGGGATATTACTCATTAGTCTCCTGCACAATGCAAAATCAAATTTGTACCTTTTTTTGCCTTAAAATTGATATTATGCTAATTTTGTGCCTTGTATTCCTTGTGAATTCATCTATTCACATCAAAGGGGGTTTCAAGCAGGATCAGGAAACTTAAATTTGTTGTACGTACATGTAAAGTAGGTAGTGAATACTTTACCCTTTGCTGGCCATTCTCTGCCCCACCTACTTAACTATGCCATTGTAGAATGACAGCATCCATAGCCAATATGTAAAGAAATAACTTGTGGCCATATTTCATTACAATTATTTACAAAGCAGGTGGCAAGCTGGATTTGCCACAGCATGCCGAGCTGAAAGTTTTGAGGCAAGCATAGGAGCTTTGAAATAACTGATATGGAGAAGAAAACATAGATGGTCCAGTTGACATTGAAGGCCATGAATTTACAAAGGATGAATTGAGAACTAGTGTTTGTATAACTGATGTTTCCAAAGAAGCCATCCTATCGACAAAGATACCAGAATTTTTTTTAAGTGAATTTTAGAAATGAGAATATTCATAGTGTTCCAGGTGGAATTCATGAATGGCGATCCAAACTTAGACTTTACATTGGAAAGATAAGTAATATGAGCATCGCATATAAAAATATATATTAGATCCTGTTTCTCTGGTAACACTTTAAGTGAGACAAATGTTGAGCCAAGAATTCTCTTTTAAAGTTAACATTTAAACTATATAGAAATGTTTTTAAGTATATTGACATAGTAACCAAAGCATAAGAAATGCTAAAAATAGATCAAATTAAATCTAATTTTAAGAAGTTGAAGTTTAAAGGACTGGCAGTGAGGATTAAACTGTTACAGGAAAGGCTAACTTATACCACTATTATAAATGTAAATGACAAAATCACCATCTATTATAAATAAAATGGAAAGTAGGCAAGAAAGAATTAGAATAAAGAAATAAAATACAGAATTCTTCCTCTTCCATAAATGGAAATTAGAAATGCTTTTTGAGTTATAAGTTTCTAAGGTTTTTTGGTTTTTTTGTTTTGTTTTGTTTTTTGAGACAGAGTCTTACTGTGTCACCCTCAGTAGAGTGCTGTGGCGTTACAGCTCACAGCAACCCCAAACTCTTGGGCGTAAGCAATTATCTTGCCTTAGCCTCCCAAGTAGCTGGGACTACAGGTACCCTCCACAATGCCTGGCTATTTTTTTGTTGCAGTTGTTATTGTTGTGTAGCAGGCCAGGGCCGGTTTGAACCCGCCAGCCCTAGTGCATTTGGCTGGCGTCCTAACCACTGAGCTACAGGTGCCGAACCAAGGTTTTTTTTTTTAATTGAATAGCTTTATCCTATCAATTTATTCTATTGGTAGAATTTTAAATAGACTACAAATCCTGAAAAGCACAAACTGAACACTGTGTGTGGCAAAGTGAGGGAAGAATAACAATTGGAACACTGAAAAAGGAGAAAGCAAAGATAACATTTCAAAGATCAAGTGCAACTAATATAACAAATGCAATGGCTTAAATGCACCTAGTATTAAGAAAAACTTACTCAGCACTGGTGTCATTCAGCAGCTTGTGATAGCTTGATATGTGATAGATATCATGAAATTTATTTAAATAAATAACAAAACACAAACCTCGTGAATGGGAAATAGAGGGTATTGTGTGGGACATCTGAACAGTAGTTACTTCCAAGCTAAGTGTAGATAAAAAAGTGCTTTTAAGGGAAAAAATGAGAAGACTCAGACTCAGGCATAAGAGAGAATGGTGATTCAATAACTCAAACACACTAGAGTTATTCCCATTAAAATCAGGGCCAAAATACAGAACTTGACAATATGTTTACTCTTTAAAATTATTCTAGGAATTTTAATCTATGAAATATATATGAAAAAAGCTATTAAGTGTGGGAAAGGGCTGTGAGGCCGTGCTTTTTAGTTACTGTGGAGTATAAGTGAGAGAGAGACAGAGAGAGAAATCTTTATTATTAGAAGTAGGAATCCAAGTGAGAGAACTCTGAATAGTGGGACTAAGTCAGGAGCATCCTTTTTAGTGCTTGAAATAGAAGCTCTAAAATTGGCCAAATTTGACTAAAACAAGGAAGACATGCAAGCAACTATCAAATAATTACCTCTACAAAAGGCCTGGAAGTAAGATGGCTTTATATAGGAATTATTTCAAAGGTTCTAGGCATTGATAATGCCCATGATAAGTGAATTGAAATAAATACTAAAAATAAATTTAAATAAGGAATTTTAATCAAGCTAGTATAAACCAGATTGCCTTAGAAAATTGCAAAAATAAATGAAATTATATGTGTGGGATAGTAATGCAATGTCCTAGGAGTAGCCATAACCTAGTCAATACTAGTTTCTATCCCCTTTCCCCCTTTACTAAGGGAGAATCCTCAAAAAATAAGCCTCACAGACTTGTCTCTGCTATAAATATGAATGTTATCATTAGAATCCTAAATCAAATGCCACTAGCTTGAAGTAATAAATAACAAATCAAACTGCCTCATCTAATGTTAACCATGAACTCTGTGGATGGTTCAGTATTAGGGGTACTGGTTATATGCCATATCAAGGTAAATTAATAGCCAGGAACACCAAATCGAATTCAGATGTTAATAAAACTTCACATCTGTTTCACACAAGAAATCATTATAAACCAAATATGACAGAGGATGTTTTCACAAACCATGGGGGATATCACTCTAAAAGCAGGAGCCAAAAAGATCGCAATTATGACACATTAAAGAGTTATTCCCATCTTACTTTAGAGTTATTCCCATTAAAATCAGGGCCAAAATACAAAGAACTCGACAATGTGTTTACTCTTTAAATTATTCTAGGAATTTTCATCTATGAAATATACATGAAAAAAAAAAGCCATGTAAGTGTGGGAAAATAGGCTTATATTTGGAAATTATAAATGATTGTTTTCCTAGAATACCCAAATTGAATTTAGAATTTAATGCTAGATTGGTAAAATGGCTGGAAAAATCTAGAGACAATAGGGTCCTCAAACTACAGCCCGCGGGCCATATGCGGCACAGTGTGATTGTATTTGTTCCTGTTTTGTTTTTTTACTTCAAAATAAGATATGTGCAGTGTGCATAGGAATTTGTTCGGTCTGAGGGACAGTGAAATGGCTCCTTGTTTAAAAAGTTTGAGGACCCAGATATGTTTACTGGAAGAAACCATTGATGGGAAATAATATTCCAATCACAAAGGCAGAAAATAAAATGGAAAATGCCTAGGAATAATCTTGGCTTGAGATGTATGGACTTTACTAGGGGAACAATATCCTATCCAAAATTATATTGGATGATAGGGTAAAAATGGACTATTATATAAAGTTAGGGTGAAAAAGCCATATTATTATGAAACAAGATTTAATAAAAATATACTTGAGGAAAATATAACACATGAACATAATAATATTTGTCTTCATATTATTGGGGATTTATTTTTCCAATGTACTGCATCTTCCAAACTCTTCATAAAGCAAGAGTTCATTATATTATTAATAATAAAAGATTAAAATTATACCCTTCAATTTTTTGTTTTGTTTATTCATTATTGCCAATTCAAAATATTTTCTCATATCCCTTGTGATTTATTCTATGGCCCATAGGTTTACTGTCTATATTTGGGAGAATTTTCCTAAATACCATAGATTTATTGATTTCTTATTTAAATCTACATGTAGTGATGTCAGAATATCCTCTGTCATTTCAATGAAATGTATTGATATTTGTTTTATGGCACAGAATATGGTCTAGGTGAATGTTCTTTATGTACTTGAAAGTGTTTTCTGCAGTTGTTCAGTGTTGTGTGCAATAATTGACAGGTAGAGTTGATAGTGCTAGTTAAATCTTCTAGATGTTTACTTACTTTTGTGTGCTTTTTTCCTAGCAATTATTGGGAAAATGGTGTTAAAATCTTCAACTTCATCTATAGATTGGTCTGTTTATCCCTTTAGTTCTGTTAATTTTATTTGTGCATTTTGTGTTATTAAGGTTACTTACACTTAGAGTTATGTCTTCTTGATAAGTTGATCCTTTTATCTTCATAAAAGATATTTATCCATAGTGATACTTTTCATTTTGAGGATACTTTAATGATTTATATTGCCCATCAGCTTTCTTACACTCTTATCAAACCATATCTTTTTTCCCATTCTTTGCCTTCTGTTTGTCCCTCTCTTTATATTTAGAGGGTGTTTTATTTAAATAGCATATAGTTGGATCTTGTTTTTTAATCTAGTGTGAAAATTTCTGCATTTTACTTGGTATGTTACTCCATTTCTAATTAATATCATTATTGATAAGTTTGTGTTTAACTCTCTCATCTTAATATTTAGTGTTTATTTATCCCATCCATTCTTTATTCTTCCTCCTTTCCTGCTTTATATGGAGTGAAATACATAGTTTTAATTGTTCAGTTTTATTTGCATAATGAAGTATTTGCTATAATTCCTTTGATCTACTTTCAAATTGATGATATGTATGCACGTTTATCACAATTTACTTCAACTAATGCTTACATATAGCAGTGTAATTCCAACTCACATTCTGTACTTTTGTCTGCTTTTATTTTACTTCTGCACATGCTATAAAACCAGAAATACATTGTTATCTTCTTTTTTAAACAGGCAATATTTTAAAGATTACATATACATGTATCTATGGAGATTTTTTTTTTACCAAAATAATTTGCATTTCCCCAGATATTAACTCTTTGTAGTTTTCTTTGTTCTTTCCTTCAGATCTCTATTTTCATTTAGAGTAATTTCCTTTAACCTGAAGAACTTTCTGTGAACATTTCTTCTAGTGCTGTTGTGGTGGAGACAAATTCGTTCAGCTTTTGTCTTATAATGGTTCTATTTTTTTCCCTTCATTTTTAAATGACCATTTCACTGGATATGAATACTAAGTTGATAGATTATTTTCTTTCCACGTTTTACAGATGTTATTGCTTTGTGTCCTGGCCTCTAGTGGTTTTTTTGTTTGTTTGTTTGTTTGGTGATTTTTTGTTCTGCTATAGATAATATGTCTTTTTCTCCTTTTATTGCTTTTAAAATTTAGTGAGACCCTGTCTCTGCTAGAAATAGAAAAACTAGCCGGGCATATTAGGACCCTACTTCGATTAATTGTACTACTTCTTGTTTAAGACACAATAAAGTAAACTTTCAATTTGAAAAAAAAAAAAAATTGTTCTTTATTCTTGGTTTTCAGCAGTTTTGATCTTAGGTATCATTTTCTCTGAAATGATCTTCCTTGGGATTTCCTGAGCATTTTGGATGTATAGGTTGATGCCTTCCATCAATTTTGAGAAATATTTTTTCTATCCTAGTCTTTCTCTCCTCTCCTTTTGTGACTCCAATTATGTATAAATTAGATAATTTGACATTGCTTCACATATCTCAGATGTTTCATTTAATTATTATTATTTTTATTTTTTATCCTGTTTGTTTTTCAGTGTGGGTATTATCAGTTGGCCTAATTTTAAGTTTACAGATTCTTTTCTAAATGAAGTCCAATGTGCTGTTAATCATATCTAATAAGTTTACTTTTCATTTGATTCCTTCAATATTTCAGTGTCTCTATTGACATTTCTTATTCTCTTCATGTATATTATTCATCTTTTCACTATATTCTTGAATATATTCATTATATTTTCAAATCTTTGATAATTCCTATTTCTAGGCCATACCTGGGTCTTCTCTTATTGATTATTTCCTATCTTGATTATGGGTCATGTTTTCTTTCTTCTTAATTTTTTTTTGCAATGTTTGATTTCTTGCCATACATGAGCAAAAAAGGAATAGAAACTAAATTAAATAATATTTATCCCACAAAAGTGCATGCTCTTTTTTATGTCATGCTCTAAAATGGGGCTAATGGGACTGAGTCTATATGATCTGTAGTGATTCTGTTCTGGATTTTGTTGCAACTTTGGGTTTATACGTTTCACAACTGCCCAAAATCAAGACTTTTCCCTTATGAACACTGTCAATATTCCAGATATCTCTTGTGTTTTATAGCCAAATTACCGGCTTAGAAGTTTCCTTTGGTCTTTAGTCTTATTCCAGACTTTCTATTCCTTGGGAAATCTCTTTCTACCTAGGAAACCTTGGAAGGATATCACTTATCTCACCCCCAACACTTTGAACCTGAAAGCTTACAGTGGTAGAAGTGAAGGGGGTAGAGTATTCTCTCAGTTTTTCAGCTCTGACCTCAACCTTTGGTAGGTAAAACCTCTAAGGACCTTTAATTGATCTCTCATTTCTTCTGCTCTGCTCATCCAATTCAATGGGTGATTGCCTTTCATCTGGGAGAGGTTCTGCATGCCTAGAGTTGTCTTTCCTGTTCTACCTTCAGATATGGTGTACTGTCTCTAGTACTGTATAAAGTCCCCTTAGGAATATTTGTCAGGTTGGTGCCACTATTGCTCTGTGACTGTGGCTTTCAGAATCCTAGTTTGTCATACTAGTCTACACAGCCTTACATTTAAAGTTTTGGCTTGTTTCACTTTGAATCTATGGTAGATCCCATTCCACCACAGATGAGGACAGCTGTGGATCTCTTCTCCCTTAGGAAAAGTAAAGTGTGCCACTTTTTGGAGTTTTCTTTGCATGTTTTTTTTTTTTCTTTAAATGACATACTCAGTTGTCTGCTGGGCTTAGAAAAAATTATGGTACTGTACTTTGCATGGCTTATTTTAGTTGGCAGCATGAACATAATAGGCTCTTACAGCCATCTAAATCCTGACTAGAAGTGGAAATCCTGCTATTTTAAAATTTTTGTTTTCCATGGGTTTCTTCTAAGATATAGATACACAATTTTTGTATTGATCTTGTACTTGTGATCTTCTTTATTTGTTTATAATAAAACTCTATTGGGGGGGTTGTTTTGCTTTTGTATATTCGTTAGAATTTTATACATAAATTTTATTCTTTGTGACAAAAGAAAGTTTTACTTCTTCTTTTCTATTCATGTCTAAGTTTTTTTCTTTCTCTTTCTCTTTTTCTCTCTGTCTCTTAACATTTACTATTCTACCATTAATATAATGTGAATGGTTAATGTTAACTGTAGTTTATCATAGAAGCTTTTTTTGTTTTTTTTCAAATTTGGAAGACAGGGTCTTACTCTGTTGCCTAGGATAGAGTACAATGCAACACTAACACCTTCAATGCCTGGGCTCAAGCAATCCTTTCACCTCAGCCTCCTAAGTAGCCAGGACTAAAGGTGCACAACACCATGCCTGGCTTTTATTTGCTTGTTTGTTTGTTTTTTATTTTTGTAGAGATGAGATCTTATTATGTTACCCAAGCTGGTCTCAAATTCCTGGTCTCAAGCGATCCTCTCTTTTTGGTCTATCAAAGTGAATCATAGTTGGTTTTAACAGAGGAAGTTCCCTCTTATTCCTACTTTTCTCATTAATAATTAATGGTGTTGAATTTAGTCTGTTGAGAAGACCATATGTTTTTTTCTCTTTTATTACTTTAATGCAGTGAATTACATTAATTTATTCCTCAGCTTTTTATTTTAAAAAAGCTTTTTTGCATATATTTAAGTAGAATGGCAAGATATTTCCCTACATAAAACATCATAATTCCCCCCTACTTCAAAGGAATCGAATAAATAATTTTTACAGTGAAAAGGCCTATATCAAATTGGAAATAAACACCTGGTCCCTGATGAACCCAAGTCACAGGTCCTTGTGCAGATACACATACCAGGGTCAAACCATCTAACAATGCCAGCGCCACAAGCTGTGCCCATGCTTTTATCTTTCCCAAATGGGATTGGCTGGAGGTTCCAAGATGCTTTACAAAAGAGTTCCATCTGGTAATGCTGGGTGATGAAGAAAGCCAAAGATGACAATAACAGAATAAAAGTCTTCTTCCAATGTACTAGCCAGATGGCTGAAGTCTAGCTCCAAAAGGCAAGTTCTTCAGTGGAGCCTCCTTGCCCACACTGGAGCAAGTCCACTGCACCTGTCAGGCTGGGAAGAGGTAGGGTGGGCTTTCTTTGTAGCAATTCTTTGCTATGAGATCCCAGTAGGTGTTCTCATGCAGCATGCTCTGTTGGCAAAAGGAAGGTAAGAGGCTGTGAGAGGGAGCAGAGTCTCACACACCTCTCAGAAAAGCAAGAGTCAAGTAGGACTGCTATCAGACTGTGCCTGCAGGAGGATGGCAGAGTCCATTTCCAAATGTCACTAAAAGCTCCAGGGCACTTTCTGGGATGAGGTCCTACATTTAGCCAGACACAACTCAAAGTGATCTTCAACTACCCCAAGGTGATTCTGAAATGCTACAACTGCCAGGTTGAGGAAGTGCTCCAAAAGTTGCTTCTTGGGCTGCAGGCAGCAGGAAACACAATATTCGTAGGTACTGCCCCAGTCCTTGGGCCAGCACCCATCACAATAGTATTGTTTTGTGCTAGGAACGTTGACATTACAGCAGCTGTTCACCAGCTAATCCTTCTTTTCACAAACATTCCTAGCTAGTTGGTGATGAGGTGCTTCCCTTGGATGGAGTTCCAGTGCTGATTGTTCCACCAATTGCTATTTCCCAAGTTAAACTGCACATTCCACAGAATGGGAAGATCATGGTCTTGAATCTGGTGGAGAATCCTATTTCTCACCACCGCCTTCTCCTGACTAAAGGTGCCGCTGAGGAAATAGACAAGAGAAAAGCCTCTTGCACAGCTACCTGCACCACACCAGGGCCGCTAGTTTCGCCATCCCAGTGCAGATGTGGGATGTGGTGACTGGGCTTTGAACACAGCAGGTCTGGCCTGGGGTGCATGGCCCCTACACTCCAGGAAGCCCCAACCTTTGTGGTGACCCTGCCTCTCTAAATTTTTTTTTTATTTTTTAATTGACATGTACTCTTGTTCCTTTCTTCAGATTTGTTATCATGTATTTACAAAGTACATAGTGATATTTGGATACATATAATGAATGTATTGTTAGTGGTCAGATCAGGGTAATTAGCATATCCAGAATCTTGTACATTGATTAATTTTAAACCGAACTTGCATTTCTGGACATGATGTGTTACTCTGTCTTTATATCTCTGTATTAGATTTGCTAATATATGATTAAGGAATTTTGTGCATAGGTTCATGAAAGATATTTTGTGTTTGTGTGTGTCTCCTGCAATAGCTATATTAGGTTTTGGTACTATGATTATTCTGGCATAATGAAATAGGTTGGGAAATGTCCCCTCTTTTATTTTCTGAATTTATGTAATATTAATATTGCCTTCTTAAATTTTTCAAATAGCTCATCAATGAAGTTATCTAGGCCAGAAATTTTCTTTACTGAGATATTCTTATCACAATTGAAATTTTTTAATAACATAAGGCTATTCAGATTTTGTATTTCGTCTTGTGTCCACTTTGGTAAGTTGTGTTTTTCACTCATGACAATTTTTCTTTTTTCTTTTTCTTTTTTTTTTTTTTTTTTTGCAGTTTTGCCAGGGACAGGTTTGAACCTGCCACCCTCGGTATATGGTGCTGGCGCCCTATTCACTGAAACACAGGCACTGCCCTACTCATGACAATTTTATATATATTGCCTAACTTGTTGGCATAAAGTTGTTAATTATGTTCTTTTAGAATTCTATGATGTTTGTAGAATCTGCAATATTAGCCATTCTTGATCGTGGGATTTTTTCTCATTTTCTTGATTTATCTTGGTAAAGTCAGCTTTAATTAATTCTTTCAAACAAATTTTGTTTTTTAAAAATGTTTTGAATTTTCTTTTCCTGGTTTTTTTTCTATGAATTATTTGGTTTTTGAATTTTTCAACTAATATTTTTTGGCTGCAATTCACCTCAGGTAACTGAAACTACAGAAAGTAAAACCCCAGATAAAGGGATACATATGGGTAATAGGATGTCACACCAAGCTTTATATGTGGGTCATTCTGAAAGTTTTGAGATTCACAAAAATCAAGAAATGTAAAGTCAACATAGATGGAAACAAATGAAGCTCTTCCAGTAACACTGACAAGCTGAGCAAGTTGAAACTTGGACAGGTGAATCGGAAAGGATGCTGTTGATTGTGTTTCTTAGAAGCTAAATAATGAACTACGACATGATCTGTCTCAAAACTTTCATAATTACCCAGAATACAATATAGTGTCAGAGACTTTTTTCGGGCCAGAAAAGCTTTCAGAGCTCTGCGAAGGCACAACCTAAGAAATACCTGTTAGTTTCATGGGAGTTGGCTGATTAGATTATCATCTTCTGGGGGAAGGGTACAAGTGCACCTTCTGATTTTTTTTTTTTGACAGAGTCTTACTATGTCGCCCTCAGTAGAGTACCGTGGTGTTACAGCTCACAGCAACCTCAAACTCTTGGGCTTAAGCGATTCTCTTGCCTCAGCCTCCCAAGAAGCTGGGACCACAGGCGCCAGCTATGCCCGGCTATTTTTTTGTTGCAGTTGTCATTGTTTAGCAGGCTCTGGCCAGGTTTGAACCCACCAACCCTAGTGCATGTGGCTGGCACCCTCACCACTGAACTACAGGCACCGTGCCAGACCTTCTGATTTTTTGAGGCTTCACAATTTGCCCATCTCCTTGGGAAGGAACTTCTGATAAAAGGCTAGGAACTTTTTGCAAAGGACCCTAGGGGCCTTCTAAGATAGTAGGAACTGAAATCTCAACACTGTGTCCCAAGAATCAAAATTATGGTGATCTACTGTAGGTAAGCAGGGAGCCCCTAACCACAGAAATGGATAGGGAAGATCTATAAAGTCCCTGGAAAAAATGCAATTATCTTGAAGGAAGGGGGAATCAAAGTCAATGGACTGAGCTCAATCAGAGGTATTAGTCTTTAGACCAGTTACCAATGACCACACAAATGCTACAGAACAAACAATCGCAAAATGACGGTGGCAAACCAATAAGCATAGTTAGTTCAGCCACGTGTTTGTTGACTATGTGGATTTCCGATAGGCTCCTTGAAGTATGTGTGGGTCCGCTGAGGTTCACTTGTTCTAGGCTGGCCTTGGCTGGAGTGGCTCAGCTAAGTTCCACAAGTGAAAAGGCACAAAGCTTCTTCAGGCTTAGTAACAGACCTTGTTTTTTATTTTCTATTTCATTAGTTTCGAACTTATCTAGTTATTTCCTTTCTTTTTTAGTTACTATAGGTTTAATTTGCCCATCAATGTTCTAGCTTTTTAAGGTCAAAACTTAGATCATAGATTTTATTGCTTTATTCGTTCTTGACATATAAATTTAAAGCTATAACTCTTCCCCTGAGAAAATTTTGTAACTGCATCTTACAAATTGCTTTTGGTTATTTTTTCAATATTGTTGCATTTCAACAATTTTTTAATTTCCCTGTGATCTCAACTAATTTCTAATTTTTCTTTGACTTAAGAGTTATTTAGAAATATTTTATCTTGGTTTTCAAATAGTTGGGGTTATATATATCTTATTTTTATTGTTTTAATTTAATTCTCTTATGGCCAGGGGACATTCTGGCTATTAATTGTCAATACTTGTTTTATGACTGGGAATATAGCATACCTTGATAAATGTTTCGTATGTATTAAAAAAAGAATGTATATTCTTCAGTTGCTTTGTATAATGAACTACAAGTGTCTTTTAGGTCAAAGTGGGTTGATACTGCTATTCAAATCTTTTATCCTAACTTTCGTCTACTTTTCATTATCAATTACTGAGTGAGGGATGTTAATCTCACCAACTAAAATTGTGGATTTGTTTATTTCTTCTTTTATTCTTGCCGATTTTAATTCTTTATTATTTTATTGCCTTTTTATTTACTCTATTTCAAGCTCTTTGCATTAGGCACACACATTTAGTTTTTTTATATTTTCACAATGAATTAATCTTTTATCATTATAAAATATTCCTCTTTATCCCCAATGACACCATTTGTCTTAAAGTCTACTTTGGTATTATTAATGTAACTACCCCAGCTTTTTTCAGTTTACATTTACGTGATACAAATTTTCCCACCCTTTGCTTTGAACCAATTGGTGTCCTTCTATCTATAGTGAGTTTTTTGTCAACAACAAACATGTGGGTCTTTTTTTATATGGCCTAATAAGTTGTCAACTATTTTGGTTCTTTGATCTTGTAGTATAATTTGAAATCAGGTAATGTGAAGCCTCCAGATTTGTTCTTTCTGCTTAAGATTGGTTTGGCTATTTGGGCTCTTTTTGGTTCCAAATGAAGTTCAAGACTTTTTTTCTAGGCATGTGAAATATTTACATTGGTATTTTGATTGGGATTATGCTGAATCTATAAATCCCTTTGGGAAGTATGGACATTTTAATGACATTAATTCTGCCAATCCATGATGAAGGGATTTTTTTTATTTGTTTGTATAATCTATGATTTCATTCATTAGTGTTTTGTAGTTCCTCCTTGTAGAGATCTTTCACCTCCTTGGTTAAGTATACTTCTAGGTATTGTATATTCTTTGTAGCTGTTGTAAATGGCATTCGGTCCTTTATTTGGTTCTGAATTTGACTGTTAATAGCACATAGAAATGTTACTAATTTGTGCATATTGCTTTTGTAACATGAGGCTTTGCTGAATCTATCAATTCTAGTAGTCTTTTGGTGGAGTTCTTTAGAGTTTTCTAGATTCAAAATCTTATCACCCATTATGAAGAGTTTGACCTCCTCTTTCTCAATTTGGATGCACTTTATTTATTTCTCTTCCCTAATTCGTCTAGCTATGACTTCCAATACTATGATGAATATAAGTAGTGACAGTGGGTACCCTCATCTTATTCTAGTTCTTAGATGAAACGCTTTCTATTTTTCTCCATTCAGTATGATGTTGACTGTGGGTTTGTCAATATAGCTATTATGATTTTGAGTTATATACTTTCTATGCCTAGTTTGTTGAGGGTTTTTATCATGAAAGGGTGCTAGATTTTATCAAATCATCTATTGAAATGATCATATGATCTTTGTTTTTATTTCCATTTGTGTAGTAATTCTCATTTATTGATTTGTGTATGCTGAACTCTCCTTGCATCCCTGGAATGAAACCCATTTGATCATTGTGAATCCTCTTTTGGATGTGTTGTCAAATTGGTTTTATAATTTTTTTTAAGAATTTTGACATATATGTTAATAAGGAACATTCTTCTGTTGTTTTCTTATGTTGTACCCTTTCTTGGCTTTGTTATCAAGGTGATACTGTCTTCCTAGAATGAATTAGGGAGGATGCTCTTCTCAGTGTTATGGAATCACTTCTGTTTAAGATGACAAAAAGTGTGTTCCCTATCACTTCTGTCTTGTAATGTCTCTGCTGATAATTCTTTTTTTAGTCTCATGGGTTTTCCCTTACATCTTAGTTGTTGCTTTCATCTTGCAGCTTGTAGAATTCAAGCCACCCAGTCCCTGCTTGTTGGGAGCTGACCTCCTGGGAGGCAAAGTCCCCCAGTTTTGAGGATCCGCATCTGAGTCAAAGACCGAATGCAACCTGGCCCCAGCTGTTTCCTGTTATGGCTGGTTCTTGAACCAGATTCAAATGGAGATATACCCTTTTTGTCATCTCAGACTGCTGATAATGCTATTCTGCTTTTGGGCTGCTTTTTAATCAAGTTATGCAATTATGGCAAAATCATGCCTTCAAGCTACTATATATAAAATCTGTGCAATAAAGCTGAGGTTGCCTTGTCCTATTGAGGAAAGGTCCTTCTGATCCCACTATTTTCTGTGTTTCTTTTCCTGTCTACTACCAGGTTCCTAATAACTTGGCTAGGCTGGTTCCTGGCACCTGCTGTTTCCATTCTTTGGTGTTGTATTGCTGCACAGACTCCAAGAAGCTTCCTGATTGGTCTGGAGATCTGTGGTGGTGATGGAGTCCCCTTCTCAGCGTGGGCTACAGTGTCCACTGGGGAAATATGGCGTCCCAGCGTTCTCTCCTCCTGTCCTTCCCCATATGTAGGGGTCTCTCCCAAAAACCTTCTAATCTTGCCAAATGGATCACTTTGTCAACCTCTCTTTCATTCTGATTGTCTCCAATCATTTCTATGATGATTCACAATGCTCTCCCCAGGTAGGCTGATTGATAGTAAATATCTGCTTAAATATCTACTATCTTTGATCCTTTGCTTCTAATCTACCATCTTATTCCTTCCCCTATATTTCCCTTTTGTTTTTCATTCCTCTCCTGTTCCTTTCCTGGTTTTCTCTGGTTTTTAAAATTTTAATTTATATTTTCTGTTTGCTTTTAAGCTATGTATTTTTAGTGGTTGTTCTAGATTAAATATATATCCTAATGAAATAGATCATAATCTACTTATACTGAATAGTGCATCATTTAATGTAACCTATAAAAACATACAACTGAGGGGAGGAGACAAGATGGCTGACTGAAGCCAGCTTTCCACAGAGGCTCCCGTCCAGTAGGAGAGTTAAAGGACAAAAATTCAGCAAGTAACCTGGTAGATTTGAGCTGCACTAAGAGAGAAGGTTGAAGAATGCACGTCAACCCTGCTGAGGCAAGCTACGACCACAAGGATACAAACAAAAGGTACAAAATCCATCACCAAGCGGATGGGAGTCCCCTCCCCCATGAGAACGGCTCAGAGTGCCCCACAAACAATCGGGCAGAATTCAAAGGTCCTCCCACTGCACTCCATGGGAGAGACCCTCTAAAAACTGGACCTACCTCCCCTACTAGGGTGCCATGGCATCCTCCTGTCAGGCATAAAACTGTATAAACTGTATATAGTCTCTACTTGGAATTCTGAGCTCCCAACGCTCCCCTTCACTCACACTGAGGTCTGGAGGCCAGTCCTGGTCGGCGGAGAGGGGACCACACCAGAGTGGCAGTTCCCTGAGGCACAGTGCGACAGCTGTCTTTTGGTGACAATACAGCCAGGCATAAAGCTGTGTAAAGTTGTGTGTGTTCTGTGCCCACAACCCCAGGCTCCCAATGCTCCCCGCATTCCCCTCTGCTCTCGCTCCAAGGACTGGAGGCCTGTCCCCCAGGGGTACAGACTCTTGGGCAATTGCTCAAGGGGTGTAGACAGTCCTGGGCTGCAGCCAGTTGGTGCAGACTCTGGAGTACAGGAGCAGAGAAAGGATGGTTGGCTGGAAGGGAGCTACACTGGAGCAGCGGTTGCCTGAGCGATAAAGCAGCAGCCCTCTTTTGCTAGCAATACGGCTCACTACCGAATATTCTGAAGCCACACCCCCTGTCTCCCTGGGCAACCAGAGACTCTGAGTATAGGATTTGCCTGAGGCAACTCCACCTGCAAACCGGGGAAACTCCCAGGGTGGGGCTGACCCAGAGGTCCGCTTTACTAAACCTAAGATGCACCTGGCCCTCAGGGGACCGTCAGCCTATAGACAATACAAGAGCAAAGACAAGCTGATTTGGAACTCAACTCAGCTTCTCTTCTGAAGGGGAACTGCAGAGTTGTTCTGTTCTGTTCTGTCAATAACATTAATCAGGGGCAAGACTGGACCTGAGTGAAAACCCCCCAAACCTTCATCAAGTGCCCGAGGTTGTCAGGCCTAACCTCCTCCTGCTAGAAAGAGGCAGAGCACAGCGGCCTGGCAGACTTCCTTGTGATTCAGGCAGGTGCAAACTCCTGGGTTACTGATTCACTACAGGCAATTGGGTCAGCCAACTGCAAAGATATCAGTGACTGGGTGTGATAGTGGTGCAAGGTGGGGAATGAGGCAGCAACCTTCTCAGACTGATCTATTGGCTGGGTGGCTCCTCCTGACTCCACACAGCACTGGAGCAAGCCACACCAGAGTAGTCACCAGACCCCTGTGATCCAGTTCCCAGAGACCTCTTAAACTCTCTCACCTGAGACAGGTGCAGACTGAGACAATTGATTTGGACATTTTTGAACTGAACCAATCACCTGAGGACAAATCAGGTGGTGCCCTGGGTGCATGGTGGTAGGAAGGTTTGATTTTTTTTCTTTTCCAATTGTTTGCCGGTGGGGGGTGGGGTGACTTAATTGCTATATTTCTCCACAGCTGAGACTTCAATCCAGAGTATGTGTTTCACTAGGGTGGAACAGAAACCAGCTGAAAACGAGACAGAACCACTTAGCCACACCACACGAGACAGGGCTCCAGTTTCTCAGGCCACAACACTGTACAGGCCCTCGACAAAGCTCCAGGGGAAAAAATCAAAGGGAGTAAAACAACCATGGGGCAGAATCAGTAGAAAAACTCTGGTAACATGAATAACCAGAATAGATCAACCCCCCCAAGGAAAGATATGGCAGATGCAATTGAAGATCCCATTCATAAACAACTGGCTGAGATGTCAGAAATCGAATTCAGAATTTGGATTGCAGATAAGATTAACAAAGTGGAATTAGAAATTCGAGGAGAAATTCAAAAGCTGTCTCAAGAATTTAACAAATTTAAAGACAAAACCACCAAAGACTTAGACACACTGAAGCAAGAATTTGTAGCCCTCAGAGATATGAAAAATACAGTAGAATCCCTCAGCAACAGAATGGAGCAAGCAGAAGAAAGGATTTCTGACATTGAAGATAAAGCCTTTCAACGCTCCCAAACTCTCAAAGAGGAAGAGAAATGGAGAGTAAAAACGGATCATTCTCTCTGAGAGCTCTGGGATAATTCGAAGGCGGCGAATATCTGAATCATTTGAGTTCCAGAAACAGATGAAGAGGCCTCGCTGGGCACAGAGGCCCTTACGCATGAAATTGTGAAAGAGAATTTTCTAGACATGCCTAGAAATTCTGAAATTCAGACAATGGACAGCTTCTGAACCCCAGCATGACTCAACCCCAATAAGACATCCCTCAGGCATATCATAATTAACTTCACTAAAGTTAATATGAAGGAGAAAATTCTCAAAGATGCCAGGAGAAAGAAAACCATTACCTTCAAAGGGAAGAATATTAGAATGACTGCAGATCTCTCTGCTGAAACTTTTCAAGCCAGAAGAGGGTGGTCACCGACTTTTAATCTCCTAAAGCAAAATAACTTTCAACCCCGGATCTGGCTGGCAACCTGTAGAAGACTGAAACTGGACCCACACCTTTCACCATTAACTAAGATAGACTCTCAATGGATCAAAGATTTAAACTTAAGACATGAAACTATAAAAATAATAGAGGAGAGTGCAGGCAAAACCCTTGAAGAAATCGGTCTGGGCGAGTATTTTATGAGGAGGACCCCCCCGGGCAATTGAAGCAGCTTCAAAATACACTACTGGGACTTGATCAAACTAAAAATTTTCTGCACAGCCAAGAACACAGTAAGTAAAGCAAGCAAACAGCCCTCAGAATGGGAGAAGATATTTGCAGGTTATGTCTCCGACAAAGGTTTAATAACCAGAATCCACAGAGAACTCAAACGCATAATCAAGAAAAGAAAAAGTGATCCCATTGCAGGCTGGGCAAGGGATTTGAAGAGAAACTTCTCTGAAGAAGACAGGGGTGCGGCCTTTAGACATATGAAAAAATGCTCGTCATCTTTAATCATCAGAGAAATGCAAATCAAAACTACTTTGAGATACCATCTAACTCCAGTGAGACTAGCCTATATCACAAAATCCCAAGACCAGAGATGTTGGCACGGATGTCAAGAAAAGGGAACACTTTTGCACTGCTGGTGGGAATGCAAATTAATACATTCCTTTTGGAAAGAGGTATGGAGAACACTTAGAGATCTAAAAATAGATCTGCCATTCATTCCTGTAATCCCTCTGCTGGGCATATACCCAGAAGACCAAAAATCACATCATAACAAAGATATTTGTACCAGAATGTTTATTGCAGCCCAATTCTTAATTGCTAAGACATGGAAGAAGCCCAAGTGCCCATCGATCCACGAATGGATTAATAAATTGTGGTATATGTACACCATGGAATATTATGCAGCCTTAAAGAAAGATGGAGACTTTACCTCTTTCATGTTTACATGGATGGAGCTGGAACATATTCTTCCTAGTAAAGTATCTCAAGAATGGAAGAAAAAGTACCCAATGTACTCAGCCCTTCTATGAAACTTATTTAGGGTTTTCACATGAAAGCTATAACCCAGTTACAACCTAAGAATAGGGGGAAGGGGGAAAGGGAGGGGAGGGGAGGGGGGAGGTGGGGGGAGGTGAGTAGACAGAAGGGGATTTGTGGGATTACACCAGCGGTACATCTTAAAATGGTATATGTGAAACTTGGTAAACAGTCTGTGAAGCTAGTGAATGATGCCCCATGATTATATCAATGTACACAGCTATGATTTAATAAAAAAAAAAATACAAAATAAAAAAAATACAACTATTTAATTTAATTTATTGCTTCCCTATTCTTTGCACCATTGTTGGTCAGACACTTTATTTTCAAATGCATGACAAGCCTGAGAATACCATGTTATACCTATCATTTTAAACATTCAATATCTTTTTTAAAAGTAAAGAGATCGATGAAATAAAATATTTTATATTTACCCAATATTTACTATTTCAATGTTCTTTACTTATTCCTGTAAATCTGAGTTTCCATCAAATACTTTTGCATGTATTTAGAAAATTCTTCCAGAGAGTCTGTGGTTAGGCTAGTGATTAATATGTAGAAAACTAAGCAAATATACTAACAGAAACATTTGTTAACTCTAGGGAACCAAAATAGTTAGAAAGGAAATATAATCAGAGCATATTATGTAGGTCAACTGGAAGTAATATTTTCACACTAACCTATTAATATTTATGTTGAAGATTACCATAACCAAAATTGTGACTTTATGCTTTTAATCTTTGTTAGTCTGCACTTAATAGACAATGTCTGAACAAAAAATTAAATAAATTTTTAAAATCAAGAAAGACCAATATCAACAAATTTGGAGTTTGGAAATAAAAAGGAAGTTCCAGAGGGAAAAGGTGAGAAATGACAGGGTTTGGCTCTGGGAAGGAGAAATTGACAAAGTAGGGGACGACTCTTTCTCAAAATAAGTTATTTTACTATTTGACTTTTTTATTATGTACATGTACTACTCTGATAAACAAAACTTGCTAAGGTCATGGGAATAGCTCAGAGGCAAGGAAAACATGAATATGCAAGAAACAGTCTAGTGGATTGTGTAAAATTGCTGTGTATGTGCACTTCAATGGTATTAAATAAAGCTGGTGGACTTAAATATACAAAAAGTTATTTTGGTTTATTTTTACAAGAGAGAAGAACAGAATCTGAAGAGAAGATAGTAAGTTTTATATTTTTATGGTAGGAAGCTTAGGGCATTCTGATTCTATTTTCTCTGGAAGAAATCAGCATGAGAGTGAAAGGAAAACTCAGAGAATCAAAATATTCCACCTAAAGAAGGGATGGATCAAGATGGTGGACTAGAGACAGTGTCTTTACAGTTGTGTGTGGTGATGTTGGGGAGAAAAGACTTCAGGCACCTCTGGCTTGTGGGCTCTGCCCAGAAACATCCCTTCAGGGCACAGGGAGGCAGCAGGACACTTCAGGACCCCAACATGAAGATGAAAGCAGTGAAAAAGCAAGTCCTTGTGTTCAGGTGAAGGCCTGCCAGTGCAGGCATAGCTACAGCCGGGATAGTTTGTAGACAGAGAAGCCCTGCCCTGAGGGGTTTTTTATGGACCTGGGCACTTGGTTGAGTTACCTTGGGAGACCTTGGGCAAGTGAGTGAGTGATTTTGAACAGCTCACAGGGGCCAGGACTGAGCCATTTAGGCAGAGTGGAGTTTGCACTGTTTGGCTGTAAGCCAGGTATAGCCATTGTGGGAAGGTTGCCTTGCAGGCTTGGCCCCCAGGGTACTAGTGTGAGCCTAGTTGTAGTGCCCCTGATAAGTGGGCAGCCACTCCTGGGAAGAGTTTAGTGACACACACTTTCCTAGGAAAGCCACTGTGTAGCCAAGGGGCATGGTTTGGAAAAGCATGTCTATTAAGTGGGCTGAGGAGAGCTTCAGGTTCCAAATCCTATGAGGTTTGAGGGCAAAGAAGTTAGGAAGATGGGACACAGTCTCCTCAGCAAGGCAGAGAATTCCAGTCTCCATCTTATATAGTTGTATCAGCGTGGTGAATAGCATCACATACCCTAGAAGATCACCTGTTTCCCAGGCTATCTATATATACATATAGCCTACACAGACACACACACACACACACACATACGCCAGTTCTTTTTTCTTTTTAAATTTTTTTTCCAACTTCCCCCCCTAGATTTTTCTTTTCCTTTTTTTCTTTCTATTTTTTCATATAATATAATTTTTCATTGTTTCCTTCTTTAATAAGAGTTTCATTTTTCCTAGTTTTTCTCCTCTGTTATTCTTTCCCCCCCCAGTGGTATCCCTTAAGGTTTTTTGTTTGTTTTACTTTGATTTATAGTATTTTCTTTTTTCACTATTTGGTAGAAGTAGAGTCTTGTGTCTGCTTAGGCTGGCAAAGAGCTCCAGACTTCAGGGGACCCACCCAACCCAGTACCACCCCCCAGAGGTTGGAATTTGTGGATGTGGGTCAAATACTCTACTATACACAAGTATTACTCCTGTCTCTCTCTTTCTGTTTCTCTCTTCTTTTTGTCTCTTTTCCCATTTACTTCCCCCTTTCCTTTGTCTCTCTCTTTTTAAAAATCTTTTTTTTCCTTCTTACTCTTCACTCTTCTCTTTCTTTTAATCCTTAACCAAAAGGACACTTCAACTGCTTAGGTCAGAGACATGGTAACTTAAAGAGCAGGAGAAAATAAAAAGAAAAAGTAGGGCAAGGAAACAGACAAAAAGAAAACACTCATGAGGGAAGAAACAGCAGAGAAATCCTGGCATCATGAAAAACCAGAACACAGCAACCTTCCACCCCCAACCCCCACCCCCAAGGAATAATAAGGTAGTTACTGCAGAAATTTCCACCTATAAAGAAATGTTAGAAATGACAGAAAGGTAATTTGAAATATAGATGGTAAAAAAAATGAAGGAAATTGCTGAGAAAGTGGAAAATAACCAAAAGGAAATTCAAAAACAGAATCAAATAAGAGATGAACAATATGAAGAATATGGAAAGGATATAATGGAGCTCAAGGAATTGAAGCAGTCAATCAGAGAGCATAAAGATGCCGTAGCAAGTATCTATAACAGATTAGATCATGCAGAAGAAAGAATCTCAGGGGATAAATCTCTTGAGCTAGCACAGACTGTTAAAGAGATGGAAAAAATATACAGAGAAAGCAGAACATTCACAGAGAGAATTATGAGACTTCATGAAGCATTAAAACATAAGAATTAGAGGTATTCCAGAATGGGAAGAAGAATGCCCCAGAGCAGCAGTTCTCAACCTGTGGGTCGTGACCACAGGAACTGCATTAAAGGTTTGCCGCAGTAGGAAAGTTGAGAACCACTGTCCCAGAGGAATGGAAGCCATACTAGAGAATATCATAAATGAAAAATTTCCAAGTATCAACAAAGACTCTGACACACTCCTTGAAGAGGGATATTGAACCCCAGGTTGTCTCAACTCAAACAGAGCTTTTCCAAGACACATTGTCATGAACCTGTTAAAAGTCAATATGAAACAGAAGATTCTTCAAGCTGCCAGGAGAAAGCGCCAGTTGATCTACAGGGGCAAATCCATGAGGGTGACTGCAGACTTCTCAAATGAAAGTTTTCAAACCAGAAGAAAATGGTCATCTACCTTTAACCTACTTAAACAAAACAATTCTCAGCCCAGAATTCTATATCCTTCTAAGCTAAGCTTTAAAATTAGTGGAGAAATCAAGTCTTTTATTGATAATACAAACATTGAGGAGTTTGCCACAAGACCAGCTCCACAGGAAATACTTAGACCTATTTCACACACTGTCCATCACAATGGACCACCAGCAAACTAAACACCCAGAAACTAAAGGGAAAAACCTAGCTTCCACAATGACACATAAGATAAAACTAAGCAATGGACTTTCAAAAAATACAATGAATAGAACTCCACCACACTTATCAGTTCTCTCAATAAATGTTAATAGCTTGAATTCCCTACTGAAGAAGCATAGGCTCACTGATTGGATAAAAAAAGCAACAAGCCATCCATTTGCTGCCTGCAGGAAATACATCTAGCCTCTAAAGACAAAGTAAAACTCAGGGTGAAGGGATAGAAAATACTTTGGCAAACAACAAACAGGCAAATGGAAATCAGAAGAAAGGAGGGGTTGCAATCTTATTTTCAGTAACTAAAGTCAAAACAGACAAAGATGGACAGACTCTTCATACTGGTCAAGGGCATAATACAACAAGAAACACATTTCAATTCTAAATATTTATGTACCAAACTTAAATGCTCCCAGATTTTTGAAACAGGTATTATTTATTCTGAGCAATGTGATATCCTGTAACATTGTAATAGCAGGGGACTTTAACACTCCTTTTACAGAGATGGACAGATCCTCTAAACAAGGGGTCCTCAAACTTTTTAAACAGGGGGCCAGTTCACTGTCCCTCAGACTGTTGGAGGGCCAGACTATAGTTAAAAAAAAAACAAAAAAAAAAACTATGAACAAATTCCTATGCATACTGCACATATCTTATTTTGAAGTAAAAAAAACAATATGGGAACAAATACAATATTTAAAATGAAGAACAAGTAAAGTTAAATCAACAAACTTATCAGTATTTCAATGGGAAGTATGGGCCTGCTTTTGGCTAATGAGATGGTCAATGTCTGGTTCCATATTTGTCACAGCTAGTCATAACAAGTGATGCAAGTGTGCATCAGTTAGTCTAGATCTGGTTGGAGATTTCAGATATTTCATACTGGAAAAAGTTTGTTCACAGACATAAGTGCTGCCAAAGATGGTTGCCATTTTGAGTGCATGGTTCCTGAGATTAGGATATATCTCAGAGGGGAGAGATGCATAGAAATTAGGAAGGCTGCTTGACTTTAATGCATCTTTCAGAGAGTCACAATTCTGTTGTTCAGCCATTTCCATTTGGTTAATCATATCCACATTTTCAATGTCAATAGAAAATGGGTTGCAGAAAAGCTGTATGTCCTGTTCATGGAGATGAAGCTCTTTAAATCTAGATTAGAAATCCTTTTGCAACTTTTCCCGTGAATCCACACATGTTTTATTTGGAAATGCAACCAATGGATTTTCCTCTAACAGATTTTGAATTGCGGGGAGATCGCAGAAATTTTCCTCCTTCACTTGTTTGATGAGGAGGCCTAATTTTACTTCAAATGCTTTCACATGTGATTGCATATTACAGATGAGCTTCCCCTTTCCTTGAAGTTGCACACTGAAACTGTTGAGTAGCTCTGTTACATCTGTCAGAAAGGCAAGGTGCCATTTCCATTCTGCATCATTGAACTCTGGTACTTCTTTGTTTTTTGAAAGCAGAAAAGCTGTAATCTGTGGAAGTAAGTCATAGAAATGTTTCAAAACTCTCCCTTGACTCAGCCAATGAACTTCTGTGTGGTACAGAACATCTTCACAGGCGACATTTAGCTCAGACAGAAATTCCTGAAATTGTCTGTGGTTTAGTGCATTACCTCTAATGAAGTTAACACAAGATATCACAGTTTTCATAACAGAGTCCCACTTCAGTGATTTACTACACAGCACTTGTTGGTGGATGAGGCCATGTATGGCTATTGGATGAGAATGGTTATGTTTGTCCATCTCTTGGTTAATGCGAGCAATTACTCCTTTCTTAGACTGCACCATGCTAGTAGCACCATCAATTGTCACACTGGCTAGTTTTTCCCAGTCCAGCTCCAAACTATTCACAGTTTGGCAAACCTTTTCATAAATATCCTCTCCTGTAGTTGTTCCTGTGATGCTTTGCAGTGCAGTAAGCTCTTCCATGACTTTGAAATAGTCGTTCTTTCCACGAATAAAAATTAGAAGTTGTGCAGAATCACAAACATCATTACTTTCATCGATTGCCAAGAAAAAATAGGAAAGTTTTTTTGTGGAGTTTTGCAAATGCTGATGCAAATTGTCTCCCATTTCTTCAATCCTTCGTGTAATTGAGGGTCCTGAAAGGCTGACTGTACTAAATTAATCGGCCTTCTCTGGACACATCTCTTTAGCAACAGAAAGAAGTCATTCTTTAACAAATTCTCCGTCCACAAATGGTCTGCCAGTACATGCTATTAGCTTGGCAACTTGAAAACTTGCTTGCAGTGATGAAGTATTTAGCTGTTTCTGCTTCACAAAAGTATTTTGCTGAGTTGTCAACGTATACTTCAGTTTTAATATTTTATCTTTTCTCACTTCTCTGACCAAACAATCATATTTATCTTTATGTTGTGTTTGATAGTGTTGATGCAAATTGTATTCTTTGAACACAGACACTATATTCTGGGATATAAAACACACAGCTATTTTCTTGTACTGCATGAAAAAGTAATCATAAGTCCACTATTCTTTGAATACCCTACACTCTGAGTCAATTTTTCTCTTTCTTGATATTATTGTTTCCTAGGGATTCCAAATTGCTATTAGTAAAATACCAATATGTATATATACAGTGCTCTAAAAACAATATACCAGAAATAACTTTGCCCACACAGAGACATATAGACTGAACTGTCCATCAGTGCAGTCTGATCAGTGCCCATCAATGCAGCCTTGCCAGTCCACATCATTTTAGCCTCACCAATGCCCGTATGGTGGAACTCCACTTTTACCTCAGGCTCACACTGGTGCCGTGCAGGAACAGATACGATTACAGAGCACTATCCTGTGCGAACTGCACTGTGATCTGTGAACTCGCCCAAGAATCTGATTGCCTGGGTGAGAAGACCCATGCAGTTAGTTTCTACTGCAGGAAAAAAGAAGGCACATATGCCTTTTTTCTTCTGAATCTAATGCGAGTTCAGCCATACAGGCATATGGATAGCAATCAGAATATAAATGCACTTACTGTCAATTAAATTGCATTTCCTATTCCTTGGCTATCTGCAGAGCCGGATTAAGTTCCCATGGGGCGCTAAGCAGATTACTAGTTTGGGGCCCCCATGTGATAACGCTGAGCACTGACCATTTGCATTAACACTGACCACTGACCATTTGTGATAACACTGACTGCTGACAATTTGCATTAATACTGAGCACTAACAATTTGCATTAACACTGAGCACTCAACAATTATCATTACCACTGAGCACTGACTATTTGCATTACCTCTGAGCTCGGACCATTTGTATTACCTCTGAGCACTGACAATTTGCATTAGCACTGAGCACTATTTGTGTTATCATTTTGATGCAACCCCCCCAGAAAACACCCCCTACCAACTAACCAACTTAAAAAAAAAGGCTCTCCTAACTTCAAAAAAAAAGAAGTCCCCTATCTGCAAAACTTCAGAAAAAAAGAACCCCCACCCTTAACTGCAAAAAAAAAAAAGGCCCTACTAACTTCCAAAAAGAAAAAATAGACCTCCTAACTTCAAAAACAATAAATCCCAACTTGTTCTTACATTGGTCCTTAGGCAGCAGCAGGCTCTGAACAGGCAACCTGGTGACTCCTCCAATTACACCAGAGACTGAGAGGAGGAGTCAAGAGACAGAGAGAAGGAGGGGAGTCGGAGAGTGTGGGGCACATTCTACACGTGCTCATTGCCGGTTGGGATAAGTGGGCTGCTAAGCAGGAAGGCAAAAACATCCTGCAAGGAGAGGCAGAGAGAAGGAGGGGCAGGGAGAGACAGAGAGAAGCAGCGGAGTCAGAGAGTTGGTGCACATTCCACACATGCGCACTGCGGCCTGGGACTAGTCGGCTGCTAAGCAGGACAGGCAGGGTGGCAAAAACACCCAGTGGGTCAGATAAATGTCCTTGGCGGGTTGCTCGTGGCCTGCCGGGCCATAGTTTGAGGACCCCTGCTCTATACAGAAACTAAACAAATTTACAAAGGACTTAAATGCTACACTAGAACTACTGTGCTTAATAGACATATACAGAACACTCCATCCGAAAACTAAAGAATATATGTTCTTCTCATTGGCCCATGGAACATTATCCAAAATAGATCATATCCTAGGACACAAATAAAACCTCAACAAAATCAAAATAATTGAAATTATACCTGTATCTTCTCAGACCTCAAGGCAATACGGTGAAACTCAACTCCAACAAAAATTGTCATCCCTACACAGAGGCATGAAAATTAAACAACCTTGTGCTGAATGATAGTTGGGTCAAGAAAGGGATAAAAAATAAAATCATGCCTTCCTGCAGCATAACAACAATGAAGACACAAGCTACCAAAACCTGTGGAACACTGCAAAAGCATTTCTGAGGGGGAAATTTATCGCATTAGATACCTGCATCCAAAAAACAAACAAACAAACAAACAAACAGAAAAAAAGCACATCCACAACCTAATGAATCATCTTAAAAAATGTAAAAGGAAGAGAAGTCTAATCCCAAATGTAGCAGAAGAAGAGAAATAAATTAAATTAGAAATAAATGAAATAGAAAATTTAGACTGAATACTTTACTGCTTACATGTGATCCTGGACAAAATACTTAACTTCTGAGTTTATTTCTCCATTTTTGAAAAGATTGATGACTTTGTTGTCTCATACAAGTGTTGTAAAGATTGAACACATAGTAGATGTGAATGAAACTATCACAACTGGCACACATAACAGACACATACTGACTGCAGGAGAAAATAGTTCTCCATCACCCCCTACCACCATCAGCTGATCAATCAGTAGTTAACATAAATACCAGATCTTCTAAATTTTAGGAAACAGGTTCTTTAGAGAGTAAAGAGTTTTCACCTTTTGGCGGTGCCTGTGGCTCAAGGAGTAGGGTGCCGATCCCATATGCCAGAGGTGGCGGGTTCAAACCCAGCCCCAGCCAAAAAAAAAAAAAAAAAAAAAGAGTTTTCACCTTTTATTGAGACCACTGAAAATCAGTTTGAGGGTCTGACTAGGGAATGGTGAAGACAAAATAGAGAAAGATGAGGTTAAGTAAAGGGAGAGGTTGGTGTTGGAGACAGAAAAAAGATGAGAGCAATTACAAGACAATAGATTTCAAGGTTGTGACTTGAGTTAATGGCCCTGGGCATAAATTTTAGGGAAAAAGTGTTCTGACATGGCTATCACATAAATGTGGATTTACTATGAAACTAAAGAGAACTTTAGCTTCAAGGCCTGTCACTGTACAAATGGGCTTCTTTAAAGGCTGTAGGAGAGATGTGAGCAATGTGATTGCATATTCATATGCTTTCATAAAATTTGCAAAATAAGGTATTTTGATTACAATTGATTAAGACTACTGCCTCTATTCAATCCAACTCTCTTTGTATCACTCTTCCCGTGGACTTGTCAGATATTGGAGTGGCCACAGTTATTATGAGGTTCCAACTAAGAAAACTGTGTTGGGAATACATTATTGTGTATTTTGTATATCTGTTTATATAGGTCAAAAGAATGCTTTTTCTCTATGTTCTTGCTATTCTGTCATAGAAAAGGCTTCCAGGAATATTCCTGCACACAACGACAACTTCCTAAGGCCATGTAAAAATGGCGCAGACCTAGATGTTATACATGATACATGATGCATGATAAAAACATACTCTACTGTACTTGGCATTAAAGTATATGGGTAATTATGGAGAAACAATATTTGAAATGTATAGCCAAATGGCCTATGGAAAATTCTTCTAGACCTCAGGTATGTAAAATTTCAAGAAGTAAATTTAGATATCATTTACTCCTAGACAAAAATAGAAGCATTCTGTTAGAATACATGCAATAATGCCCCTATGTAATTATAAATGCATGATCATTTTTTCTTTTTTGATGGAATTTTTGTGAAATTTATCAAAATTTCTATGTATGTATGGCACAAAACTTGTAGAAGTATTCCCAATAGCTACACAACTGGGTGTGAAGTTACGTTTTATGCATCCTAACATACTGCATCTCATTACCAATAACAAGTTGTGAAACTAAAAGTTTTTTCTTGAAGAAAACTATTGATAGTATAATATAAATTTTATCAGCTATGTTTCAGACCAACTTTTCTTTCTTTCTTTTTTTTTTTTTTTTTGCCCATTTCAGTGTGTTTATTATTTGTACAAATTGGAGTGCTTACATCATACTAATCAGCATAGCTTTCATTTCATTTACCCAATTATAGCATTAGGACATTTTTGTTCTACACATGATAGAACCAACTTGTACTTGCAATATGCTCCATAGTTGTGGTCCCCCTACTCTCCCCTACTATCCCTCCCCATCCCTTACCCTCCCCTTCCCTCCTTCATCATAGACTAAAGTTGTGTTTCATTTTTCATATGCAAGTGTGAGTTATTATAAATTGGTTTCACAGTAGTACTGAGTACATTGGATACTTTTTTTTCCATTCCTGAGATACTTTACTAAGACGAATATTTTCCAGCTCCATGCATAATATATTGCAAAATTTTCACAATGAGCTGATGTTCAAAGATACAGCCAAAAAGATACAGCCAAAACAAATTGTAGGGAAACAAGTCTAGTGTGTGTCAGACAATTAATAAAAACATAGTTGTTTATATTGATTTTGTGATGTCTGCATTTGTCAGCTTTAAAACTTTTTGTGATTTACTGTTATTTCTTTTCTCATTTGAAATATTCACTTTTGTATTAATTTTGTATTAATAATTTAGTTCTTTTTATTTATTTTGCCCCTCAAATTGTATACACTTCAAACCTCATATCACCTGTAACAGCCTCTGACAGTGAAATTATTCAGGACAGAACTGTTTTTCTGGAAAGAGAGGTTAGTTTACTACTAACACTGCTTAGAGTATCCAGTTAATCCCTAAACTGGAATGAATCATTCCACAGGCAGGACTACTCTAGAAATTGACTTCTTTGCTTTTAGCACCTAGCTACGGACAGTTAATTCTCCATAATGGATCAGAAGCATCCTAGAGCAGATGTTGTCCAAAGCCTTTGGGTGTCCTTTTGCTTAATGACTTTCTCTTTCAAATGAGCATGAGACCTCTCAAGCTTTCCTATTTCCTCACAGCAAGGTAAGGCAGTGAGGACATAGTACCTTGAGATACAAAAACAAAACAAAACAAAACTGTGATGTTCTCTGTGTTACTACTCCAAGGAAAGATTGTGCCTTAATTTTTCCTTCCCCTTTTATTTAATAAGAATTAAATCCAGGGAATCCCATTTATGTCTTACAAATCAGAAATTGGGCTTGAATTGTTTTTATTTCTGAGATAGAACCAAGTGTATTTTGTGTCAGTGATTACAAATGAAATATTAGCATTGTGGGTATTCACAAGGTCATGTTTCAAATGCAAATTCCTATTAATAAGTTTTCCAATTCATTCTGTGTTATTAGCCCTCGAGAATCTTTGTAAACTTCTAAAGATGGTGTCATTAATTACACGTTGAAAATTCAAAGTAAGGAATGAACTAGGTTTCCCCTGTGCTAGTTGGTTCTTATGAAATTGTATTATAAAGAGAAAGTCAACCCAATAGATTATTTTACCATAGGATCAGTTCTCATTTAACTATTGTTGTCATCCTGATCTTTATGAGAGTTACTTCTGATCTTTATTGAGAGTTTTGCTGTTATCAATCTCTTATTTCCTAAGGGCAAGTCCCTTAATGTTTCCTTGAGAGAAAAATAACTTTCAATACATAGACAATTAAAAAAAAAAGGTGGACAAGATCAAATCAATTTAAAGATGATCTAATAATTTCAAGTGTGGCTTGCATCTCTTTTATCATTGCTGAAATAATCTGTCCCTTTAATAAGAAGACGTATGCACTGTTCTCAACTCTTAAAAGAAAAATATGTTGAACCAACTTTCTGAGCTAGGGAATAAAAAGCCAGCAGAACAAACAGATGAAGCTTCAGTATGTTGTCAATCTGTAAATTAAGGATTCCTTACGTGGTCTTTATGCCTTCTGCCTGCATCAGACATCTGCTTGTTTCTCTGTTCCAGTGGGGCAGCACTTTATTCTTTCAATTTCTCTCCAAAATTTTCCTTTATTTTTTGATTTCTAGAAAGGCTACTAAATGATGGTTATATTTATTCTTTTTATAGCTCTTGGTATAATAAAATTTATCTCTGCATCTCATCTACATTTAAGCTGAGTGACTTCTCATCTTTTTGGTTAGTGTTTGCACCACTTAGGGTTTTGAATCTGTTCTGTGAAAAGGATGCTGAGAACCTCTTTCCAAGAGGTTAAGTAACCTTCTACTTAGAATCTTCAGCTCTATTATCTTTTAGTTGATTTTCCCTTAGTTCTTTTCCCTCCATTTCTCTGTCCTTTATTCTTCTCTCTGACCCTCTTCTTCTGGACTTCCTTATTATTCAAGAAAGGCTGAGAGAACAAAAATTACCCACTGGCTCTCATCCTCTCTTCTGGGACCCAAAAGGGACTCTGTCCACCTTGACTAGATAACTACTGGTAACATCAAGCAAGGGCACAGCTTCTACCTTGTAACCATGGGGATCTGATGCTGGGCTGCAGCCAATGATGACATCAGAACATCATACTTGTTAAGAAAAGGAGACATAGTAAGCAACTTATCACAAACCAATAGAAGTGGGTGAACTTAGAGAGAGGGATGTAGTTTTCAAAATTGTTGTGAACTCAACTGAACAGATTTATCTCTCTGCTTCTAAGGAACCTACCACCCTAATCCTGCTGAAGATGTCATTTTGAGAAAATATTCACTCATGGTGCAGAAGAGTCTTGGATGAATTCATGGATCTCTCCAGCACCCTCCAACTGAAGGCTAACTAGTGTTTTTATTTGGGTTTAATCTGCTGGACATTGCTCACTTTGTCCTCAGAGTTTTTGCTAATAGTTTGTCTCCTGAGTCTTTCTGCCCTTACTCCAAACACCAGGAATTATCTTCAGAAGTCCAAGTGGCAACAAAGTTTTGTGTATATTTTTACTCTTTGATCCCAATATACTAACTGTCCTTCTAAGCTGATGGCTGACTATCTGAATTTAAGGCTTAATTTATCAAGGTATATTCCATAACTAGCTAGGTCTTCCACTTCTCTAGAGAGGAGCTGTCACCAGCTATACCAGCTACAATTAATTTATAATATACCTTTTACAAATAAACATAATGCTTTCTGAACTTTTTAAAAAATTAGAAGAAAGAGAAAACATGACAACCATTAACAATACATTTTTGAGATTCTAGTTAGCTAAGGCCAAAAGGGAAAGCTGATGAATTGACATTATCTGACAAAAGGAAATACCAATTCCTCAAAGAACATTTTTCTAAATTTTAATTTCTTAATGCAATTGAATAGATTACAACATTTCAACAATCTCAGCATCTTCAATCTTCTAGAATACTCTCACATATACTCAAAATATGTAAAATAGCAATAATATAGTATTCCTTCCCTTATCCAAGATCCCCTGTGAATGCCTGAAACCATAAATAATACTGGACCCTATCTATATTATGTTTTTTCCTATATATACATAATTATGATAAAGATTAATTTATAGTATGAAATTAACAATAACAACTAATAATAAAAGAGAACAATTATAGCAATATGCCAGCATCACTACCATTGCATTTTATTAAGTAAAGTAATTGGGTTATTTGAACACAAACACTGCAGTACCAGGACAGCTGATCTGATAACTGAGATGGCTCCTTAGGCACTAACAAGTGGGAGTGTCTACAGAGTGCATGTGCTGGACAAAGGGATGATTTGCATCCTGGTCAGGAGGGAGCAGGGTGACATGCGATTTCATCAAGCTACTGAGAACAATGTTCAATTTAAAACTTGTGCTTTGATTACTTCTGAAATTTTTCATTTAATATTTTTGAACTAAAGTTGACTGTGAGTAACTAAAACTGTGGAAAGCAAAACTGTAGATGGTGGTAGGGGACAATGTCATAGTGACTGTTACAAATTATCATTTCTGTAGGTAAAAAAGAGTCAAATATTGCCAGTTTTATGTGAGTTAACCCAATACCTCATGGAGTTGAGAAAATTAATTATATAGAGCAAAATTCTTCCCACCTCTATCTCCATCCAACCCTATTGCTCCTATTAATGGTCTATTACGTCTCTTTCCAGAATATCAGTATATCATTATAAGCAAATAAAAATAAATATTCTTTATTTTTCTTTTCTAACACAAAAATGGAATATATCTACTCAGCACCCTTAGCTCAGTGGTTAAGGGACTGGCTATATGCACCGGAGCTGGTGGGTTGAAACCTGGCCAGGGCCTGCTAAAACAACAATGAGAACAATAACAAAAAAACAGCCAGGCATTGTGGTGGGCGCCTGTAGTCCCAGCTACTGGAAGGCTGAGGCAGAGAATTGCTTAAGCCCAAGAGTTTGAGGTTACTGTGAACTGTGATGCCACAGCACTTGGCTGAGGGCGACATAGTGAAACTCTGTCTCAAAAAAAAAAAAGAATATATCATATTCTTTATGTGCGTGGCTCTAAAAACATTTAACGAGTTCTACATGAGCTTTTGCTCACCTTCCCTCCTTTTAATTCAAATGTCTGTAAGTATTCCATGGTAAGAATATAACAAAATCTATTTTACCAGCCCTGATTGACAATTTTTCAGGTTGATGTTATTTTTTAAGGTCACTACGGATAACATCATTAATAATTTGCTATTATTAATATAAACAATGTGGTAGTAAATAACATTGACATTATATCCATGTATGCAGATGGACAATAAGATGAATTTTCAGGCTGGGGGTGGTGGCTCACACCTATAACCCCAGCACTCAGAGAGACTGAGGCAGGAGGATTGCTTGAATTTATGAGTTTGAGACCAGCCTGAGTGAAAGTGACACCCCATCTCAACTAAAAATAGAAAAATTAACTGGGCATTGTGGCAGGCTCTTATAATTCCAGCTACTGGGGAGGCTGAGACAGGAGGTAGGCTTGAATCCAGGAGTTTGAGGTTGCTGTGAAAAAGCTGATACCATAACACTCTAGCCTGGGACAACTCTGTCTCAAAAAATTTTTTAAAAAGATGAATTCTCAGAAATGGAGTTTCTGAATCAAATGGTAAACATATTTGTGATTTTGGTAGTTACTGCCACCTTTGCCTCCTCAGTGACAGTTTCCTACCAACATTGAATGAAAATGTCATTTCCCCACAACTTCACGGCCAAGGTGGGTGGATTGCATGAGATTACGGGTTCGAGACCAGCCTAAGCCAGAGTGAGACCTCATCTTTAAAAGTAGCCAGGCGTTGTGGTGGGTGCCTGTAGTCCCAACTACCAGGGAGGCTGAGGCAAGAGAATCCCTTAAACCCAAGAATTTGAGGTTTCTGTGAGCTGTGACGCCACAGCACTCTACCAAGGGCGACAAAGTGAGACTATCTCAAAAAAAAAAATTAAAAAATCCTATTGATAATTTTTAGATTACATTGCATTTCTAAATTCACTGGGGAAGAAGTGACATCTTTATGATGTTAAATCTTTCACTCAAGACTATCCTTTAATTTGCTTGTGTCTTCTCTTGTGTCCTTCTGAACTGCTTGCCTCGCATAGGAATTATATAGTTCTTACTGTTTTTCTCCAGGCATATCTTTTTTGATGAAATTAGAAATGGGACCTTTTTTCTCCTATTACATTTCCTAACTGGTACCTGGTATACATTAAAATCTATTGATTTCAATACATTAATTTTATACTCTGCTACCTTATTGCATTCTCTTACTACTTGTAGTACTTTTCTGTTCATTTAAAAAAGTTTTCCGGGCGGCTCCTGTGGGTCAGTCGGTAAGGCACCGGCCCCATATACCAAGGGTGGCGGGTTCAAACCCGGCCCCCGCTGAACTGCAACCAAAAAATAGCCGGACGTTGTGGCGGGTGCCTGTAGTCCCAGCTACTCGGGAGGCTGAGGCAAGAGAATCGCTTAAGCCCAGGAGTTGGAGGTTGCTGTGAGCTGTGTGATGCCATGGCACTCTACCAAGGGCCATAAAGTGAGACTCTGTCTCTACAAAAAAAAAAAAAAAAAAGAAAAAAGTTTTCCAAGTATAAAATCATATAATCTGCAAGTAGTGACAGTTTTATTTTCTCCTTCCCATTTTGTATAAGCAATATATGAATGTATTATCATTATATAAAATGGCAAACAATATAGGAATATTTTGAATCACAAACAAGAATCTTTCCTAATTTTTCCCATTAATTATCCTTTCAAAATGTAACCATTATTCATCTAAAGCTCTATATGCATATTTACATAGGTTTGTATGTAAAATAATATGTAATTCTGTTTTCTTATGCATAGCTTCAATATACTTAAAACATGTTTTAGCTGCAATATACTTAAAACATGTTTTTAGGGACAGGGTCTTGCTACATTTCCCAGGATGGTCTCAAGTGACCCTACACACTTAGCCTCCCAAAACATTGGAATTACAGGTATGAACCAACACCCTCAGCCTATATTTAGAATATACTTTATCTACTATTATTTAATCTAGTTGTCTTTTAAAATATTTTTTGAAACAGCTACAAACCTACAGAGAAATTGCACAAACAAAGGACCTATTTGCTAAACCATTTAAAAGTAAGCTACTGACCTGATTGATCCTCCATGACCCTGAATACAAGAATGTTATCCAACTGAACTTTCAAAAGTCAGGTAATTGGTGCTGGGAGAACTGGATAACCACATATAAAAGACTAAAACTGGACCCACACCTTTCATCACTTACAAAAATTGACTCAAGATGGATAACAGATTTAAATCTAAGACATAAAATAATAAAAAAGATAAAAAATAATCTTAGAAGAAAGTGTGGGGAAAACCCTTAATGATGTTGAACTGGGGAAAGATTTTATGACAAAGACTTCAGCAGCCATAGCAACAACAAAAAAAAATTAACAAATGGGACTTAATTAAGCTGAAAAGCTTCAGCACAGCTAAGGATACAACAAGTAAAGAAAAAAGAAAACCTTCAGAATGGGAAAAGATATTTGCAGAGTATCAACCTGACCAAGGGTTGTTAACTAGAATCTACAGAGAGCTCAAATTAATCAACAAAAAAGAACAAATAATCCCATCTACCACTGGGTAAGAGATAGGAACAGAATCTTCTCTGATAAAGACAGACAAATGGTTAACAAACATTTGAAAAAAATGTTCATTGTTCCTGAACAAAGAGAAATACAAATCAATACCACCCTGAGACATTACATAAGCCCAGTGACAATAACCCACATCTCAGAGTCTCAAAGCTGCAGATGCTGACGTGGATGTGGAGAGAAGGGAACACTTTACACTGTTGGTGTGGGACTACAAACTAATACAACTTGTCTTTCAAAGAAAGTATAGAGAATCCTTAAGGAACTCAAATTACATCCTGACATTTGATCCTGCAATCCCTTTACTAGGCATCTACCCAGAAGAAAGAAAAATCATTTTATCATAAGGACATTTTCACTAGACTGTTATCACAGCTTAATTAAGAATCACTAAAGGCCCATCAACCCAGGAATGTATTAACACACTGTGGTAGATGTATACCACAGAATACTATTCAGTCATTAAAAAAGATGGAGACAGATCATGCGGAGTGGCTTATGCCTGTAATCCCAGCACTCTGGGAAGCTGAGGCAGGTGGACTGCCTGAGCTCACAGGTTCAAGATCAGCCTGGGCCAGAGCCAGACCCCGCCTCTAAAAATAGCTGGGCATTGTGACAGGCACCTGTAGTCCCAGCTACTCTGGAGATAAGATAATTGCTTGAGCCCAAGAGTGAGAGGTTGCTGTGAGCTATGCCATGGCACTTACCAAGGGTGACAAAGTGAGACTCTGTCTCAAAAAAAAGAAAAAGAAAAAAGAAAATAAAAGAAATAAAGAAAGAAAAGAAAAAGAAACTGTATCCTCGATACAGTTGGAACACATTCTTTGTAGTACAGTATCACAAGAAAGGAGAAGCAAGAATTCAATGTACTCAATTCTAATATGAAGCCAGTAGATGATCTAATACATACCCACATAAGAAAAAACTCAAATCAATTCAAGGTAGGGGGCAGGGGAATAAGGGAGCAGGGAGAGGGGCAGAGGGAGGGGAAGGGTGGTTAAGGTGTATGGCACACCGTCTGAGGGCAAGACACAACTATAAGAGGGACTTTACCTAACACATGCAAACAGTGTAACATAATTCTTTGTACCCTCAATGAATCTGAGCCAATAAAAAAAGTAAATTCAGGTAATCAATATCAATATATCAAAACCGTATGTACTAGTAAGGTCAGAGAAACAGAACCAATAGATTATATACATACATAAAGAGATTTATTAGAAGGTACATATTGGCTCTTATGATTATAAAGGCTAAATCTCATGATCTGCTGTCTGCAAGTGGGAGATCCGAGAAAGCTAGTGGCGTGAAGATCTGAGATCCAGAGAGCTGATGGTGTAGATGCCAGCTGAGTCTACAGCCCTGAGAACGAGGAGCACCAAGCATAGGAGAAGACCAGTATCCTAGTTAAAAGTCAGGTGAAGGACAATTTCAACTTCCCCTTTTGTTCCATTCAGGCCCTCAGCAGACCAGGGCCTGGAGAGGGCCCTGTGCTCTACCCAGGCCACCAATTGAAATGCTGATGTCTTTTAGATACACCTTCATAGACACACCCAGAAATAACATTTAACCAATTATCTCTGCATCCCATGGCCCACTCAAGTTGACACATAAAATTGACCACTAGGCCATATCATCTGAGACCTCATTCATATTTCAAAAATTGTCTCCACGTTCTTTATGGCGAAAGGTTCCAGGTTCAGTATCACAAGTTGCATTTTGTTCTGACATCTCTTTAGTTATTTCAGTCTATCCTTGACTTCCCTGACCTTGATATTTTTGTAGATTACTGACCTTGTTTATTTTGCCTGTTCTTGAACTTCATAGTGATGAACTCATTTTTTTTTTTCTGGCTTCTTTCAATCAACATAATATTTTGTATGTGTTAGTGGTTCAACACCTTCTTTTTTCTTTCTATTTTTTTTTTTTTTTGAGACAGAGTCTCATTTGTCGCCCTCAGTAGAGTGCCATGGCATCACAGCTCACAGCAATCTCCAGCTCTTGGGGAGCTGGTTTAATTATGGCAAATTTCTTCAACATGTCTATGTCATTAAAGTATTTTATTTCTGCATCAAAAATGAAACTCAGTTTAGCTGGATACAGGATCCTGGCCAGGAAGTTGTTTTGTTTTAGGAGACTGAAGGTCAATGACCATCTTCTTCTGGCCTGAAAAGTTTCAGCTGAGAGATCTGCAGCCGATATTTCTGATATTTCTCCCTTTGTAGGCGATGCTTTTCTTATGTCTGGCTGCTTACAGAATTTTCTCCTTTGTCTTAAGTTTGGCAAAGTTAATCACAATGTGTCTAGGAGATGCTTTATTTGGATTGAGTCTTGCTGGGGTTCTGAAACGGTCTGCTATCTGAATTTCTGTATCTCTTGCAATGCTTGGGAAATTCTCCTCCAAAATTTCTTGGAGTACAGCATCTGTACCTTTAGGACCATCCTCTTCTCCTTTGGGAATTCCTATAAAACAAATGTTTGATATTTTGGAGTGATCCCAGAACTCTCTGTTAATTTTTATCATTGTTTCTTTTCTTTTCCATTGATTTTCACTTTTCTTTATTATCTTTCTTCTTTCTACTTACTTTAGGTTTAATTTTCTCTTCTTTTTGCAGCTTCTTAAGGTGAAACTAATTAAGACCTGTATGGCCTAGCAAAAGTTCTATCTCACGTGAATGTTCCATGTGGATTCCACAGTTGTTGGCTGTATTGATTTATGTTGCGTAGTGTGTTCAACAGGCCACTCAAGTTGGTCTACTCCTTAGATACTTAATACATAAACATTTTATTTTAGTTTTATATATGGTAAGAGGTGGGGATTTAATTTTTTAAAATGCATAGCCAATTGTTATAGTATCTGTTACAGTTGGTCTGAAATGCTATTTTTTTTTTCATATCAGTGACCTTTCTTGACTTATGTATTCCTTCTTGAGGGTCATGTACATAGTCACCTAATATGAGACCTGGCCAAAAAAAAAAAACCATTCTACTTATTTGCTAGAAGTGTATGTTCTGAATAAATGTAATTCACAAACACCATTATAGTTCCTCTTGGCTTGTCTTTGGTATTGTGACACACACTATACATTCTACATTATATATATTCTAACTATAAAATGAATAGATATGTTCAGGGCAATGCTAAAAATTCTTCCACAGCACCCTATGCAAGAAATCACTAAGAAATATCTGTCAAGACAGTGCAGTTTTAGAGAAACCATGACTTTTGCTAAATAAATGTTCAGCCTATAAAAAGTAATTTGATTCAGCTTTAATTACTGATATTCTTTCTTAACTCCTGAAAATAATACTATTCAGGGTGCTAGAATCTTTACATGATTGAACTGTTAAAGAAGTTTTAGCATGTCTAACATATTTCCTTGGAAGAACTTGTTTATTTTAAATCAGTACCTCTCTTTGAGATTAGCAGTGAGTCAAAAGCTCTACTCCCATGATATAGTGTGAGTCGGTGGTGTTGGTTGTTTGGACTAGGGAGTGGGCATGTGGTTGTGGGCTGACCAACACTTTCTTTAGACATTTTACCTTTTCCTGAGCCACCTTGGCTAGAATTAATTCTTCCCTTTTAGAATGATTAGAACTTCTCTCTTAGGATGTTGATCACATACTGATTTGTACTATTATTCAAAGACATGACCTACTTTGCCTACTGATATGTTCCTCTTGGGGACAAGAAGCATGTCTTAATCATCCTTGTAAGTGTAACTGCCCTTCTACTTCAGCATTTGGGATGCTGAAGTGATTAAGTCTTCTAGACCACCAGAAGATGAGGGCCAGGGACAGTGCTAGGGGCTACCAAGTGCTGTTTCCGCCTTCTTCCCCTGGAGAAGAGTGTGGCTTATTTGGTTATGTTTTAGTTTTAGAACCTGCTCAGTATTAACTCTTTTAAATGAGAATGTCTGGATTGTCAAAGTAAATTCTTGTGGACTGGACAACTGAAGTCCCACAATAAAGAGGCAGTAGGAGGCAGGTTTTCTCAGGAGCTGCAACTTGCAGCTGCTGTGCACCATCTGTGAGCCAAGGCTTCGGGGAGAAACTTCCCAAGACAGGCTGCATCTTTTCCTGCTCCATATTGCTACCTGTCTTCCCTTAATGTCAGGCTCCCCAGTTAAGTAAATTAGGAATTTCAAGTCTATGTAAATAGTCTTTTCCACCAAACTCTAATCTGAAAAAAAGAAAAAATGAGAAGCCAGAAAAAAAATCAAAACACTGAGCCAAGGGAGAAGAGGGAAGAGGAAAAGGAATGAAGCTCTCCAAATGGAACTACGGAGGAAACCAGTGGATGCCTGGACAGATTGTATATTTTCTCTACCTATCTTTCTGGGTGATTTTAATTTGTAAATAAGGGGGGAAAATCAAATAGCAACTTTGTATGCAACACAAAGATGGCAAGTGAAAAATATACTCAAGGATGCCCTCAGTTTTAAAAACCAAACTGATCAATTCAAGAGACAAATTTTAGTTATGAGTGATGTATTCACATGTGACCAAAGCTGTGTACAAACAGAAGAACACACAAAAACATGGCCTAGCCACCCTTACATTTTTAGCTACTAAGATTTCTGATTATGCCATTAGTAATCTTCATATCCTTGGTTAAGCAACTCAAACTCTTTAGTACTTTGTTTCCCATTCTACCAAAGGAAAGCTTTTATCAGGCTTCCATATTTCATTTATTTGTTTCTTAAATTTCAAACACAGTATAAAGACATGAGTAGTTCATGATGAGCAAAAGAGAAATTTTGCTCTCGAGTTTACTCTAAGTGGAGAAAATTCAGTCTCAAACTTCATACACAACCAAATCCAAGAAAACTTTTTTAGATTCTATCTATAGTTTTATCATAGTCTTTTTGTATTAAAAATTCTATGCCTTCATGGGAAATGAGGTTTATAAAAGTGGTTTGAAAATGAAAATTGCAATACGAATTTTATCATCACTATCCCTAACCCTAAAAGAACCCAAAATCAAATTAAATTTGCAATTGATTAATGGTTTTGTTCTTGAGGAAGAAAAATTAACAGACAGTATGTTGTAGTAAAGATTTGTGCAGAGAGAGATGTACCTTTGTTTAATAGAAAATGACCTATTGCTCCTTTATCCACTGACAGGTGGATATCTTAAACAGATTTATATGAAATTTGGACACCATTTGAATATTGTGAGAGGTGGTTTAGCTATGGAGTTTCAAATATATTCAATTGAATAAAATCATCTTCAATGGCAGACAGTTATATAAATTAGTAATATTGGGAGAAAATTTGGCAATTTCTATAAAAATTTCTGTCAAAATATTAAAAATGAAAATACTTTGTATCTAGTGATTCACATCCTATTCAAAATCAAATTACACACCAAGATACATATACAAGGCTGTTTAGTACATTTTTGTAATAGCAAAAGATATAAAAGGTTTAAATTCCAGGTGTTAAAGGAATACTTAAAATGCTGGGCTATTGAAACATTCAGGGTAGATCTAGAGATATAGATTAAAAAATATCTCAAGGTACATTGCTATGTTAAAAAAAAAAGACAAATCATAGAAAAATACATAGTCATTGACTTAATATGTGCAAAAGAGGCTAGATACATGTTTGTGCATTAAGCTATAGTCAGTGGTTACCTGTGAAGGAAAAAGAGAATTTTGGTGGGAGGTAAAAGAAGATTTTAGTTTTTTGCCTTATATAGTGATAGGTTGGTCTTGCTAACAAATAGAAAAAGTAAACTATCTAACAGAAAAAGAGGGAAAAATTCATACCAGATAAATGTCCCTTTGAAGAAGAAGATCATAGCACACAACTATCCCTTTGACCACAAAAAAAGGAGAAAACTCAGAACACATAAGTCTCCCTTTGAAGAACAAAATCACAGCACACAACCACCCCATTGATTAACCACCTCTGATGCTTAACTCGTTTTTATGATTAACCACCCGCAGCTAAAATTGTTTTTTCTGAGAGTTTTGTTTTCACAGCACTTCAGAAGAACTGAGCAGATAGAAGGAGCATTAACTTTTCCCCAGCTTGCCAGACCATATTTCAAGGACTCTGAAAAAGTCAGCCACACAGAAAAGAGAACAAAATTAAAAGGAAAAACAGACATAACTGCTTCTCAGCTTCTTCTGTTATCAGCTGACAGCAATCACTTTTTTTCTTTCCCTTTACCCCATAAAAAATTCTGAACCTCTTACCCTCTGTGCTGATACTTTTGTGTTCTTTCTTTTATGAACTGTGCCCTTCACTCCACCTTTGGAAATAAAGTTTCTACTTCTTTGTATTCTAATCTTTGTGTTAAGACTTCTTTTCTCAGCCCATGCCATGAGTTCTCACCCCAATATGTAGTTTTATAGTTTTGTGTTTCTTGATTCTTTGAACATGAGAATGTTGTCTTTTATTACTTCTGTAAATGTTTTTATTTTAATGATTAAAAAATAGAAAAAATGTGTAATGATTCATGATGTATTGTCATGCAGTATAATGGTTAAGACCATGAACTTCAAGTTGAAACTAATCTGTGATCCAAATCTTATTCTAATACTAACCAGCTTTGTGACCCTGTATGAATCATGTAACTTCTATAGTTCTTCATTTTTTCTATAAAATGAGGATAATAATATCTAAAGGAGATAACATGCATAAAGCATATAATACAGTGTTTGGTGCATAGGGATTCTTTTTTAAGTAGTTAATGCCTTTCTTCCCCTTCTCTTCATAATTATTATTATTTATATCACCAACATCATCTGTGTGTGTACATATATGTTATTTAGAGGTCCTATTTTAGGGTTTATAATGATGACTTCTGTTTGTTAAGTTTCTGAGACCGAGGGAGTTGACTGCAGCATTCCAATAAGCCCTAGGTATAAAGAGCTTCTGCCCTGGACTGAGGACACACATATAAGGCCCCTAAGACACAAAATTTCCTACCCTATGTCCTTCACAGAATACTTGATCATGAATATTTGTGCAACTATGGAGACAGACCCTAATTTGGAGATCGAAGAGAATTTGGGTCGCAAGAGTACAAGATAAGAGAAAAGGCAAATTAATTAACTTATCTAATCTTCCCTCTCAGATATCAGGAATGTACTAGATTTTTGTATAACCAAGCATCTTTCTCTAGTAATGTTCAACATCAATTTTTTTCTTTCTTTTTGTGTTCCAATTTGTGGTTCAGGAAGGACCTATGAACAAACACTATACTCACAGTGACTAAGAAGCATTTTATAATATAAAATAATCCAATATGTGAATATATGGATACATACCTATACACATGTAGATAGATAGGTAGATATATACTATGTCAGAAATTTGATATCTCCTCTTTACATTGGCAATCAGAAGGATATTTAAAGCTATAATTAGGTTGTAATTTTATAAAAACATATCATAAAATTAATAAGATTAAAACCATTAAAAGTTTAAAATGGCTTTTCGAAATAAATTAAATGGTCATCAGTGATAAGCCTATAATAATGGTACTAACATAATTGGTAAAGGAAAGATGAACAAGCCAAAAATTTGACTCAAATCCATGCCTATACTTGGCACTCTTTTGTGTAATTTTTTTGTTCTTGCTACTAGAAGGCTTGGCTTTCACTGTGCCCTTCTCAATGAAATTATTGGAAACAATATGTTGATTATATATGTTTTGGTTCCGTTAAAATATGAAATATTTTCATGAAACCTTATAGCCACTCTTGTACACATAAAAGGATACAAGGTTTACTGTGAGAATTAAATAAAAGATTCTCAATGGGAAAATCATACTCATCACAGAAATTCAAAATAATTTATTATTTTTGCACAGATTTTTGGTATAAGCTAATTAATTTTATTTATAATTATAGGTAAGTCTTAAAGACTTACCCAAACAGATTATAGGTAAGTCTTAAAGACCCAAATAGATGACTTCAGCAGTGATTCCAGCGACAAGCACTTCTCTGAGAAAGCTTCTGCTCATTCACACGCACAAGAACTTAAAGAGCAAGAGGAAGTGAAAGGAAAATTAGGGCAAGGAAACAGATAAAAGAAATCACTCATGAGGAAGAATCAGCAGAAAACGCCAGGCAACATGAAGAACCAGTCCAGAACAACCCCGCCAAGGGACCATGAGGTAGCTACTGCAGAGGATTCCACCTATACAGAAATGTTAGGAATGACAGAAAGGGAATTTAGAATACACATGTTGAAAACAATGAAAGAAATGATGGAAACAATGAAGGAAATTGCTAATAAAGTGGAAAATAACCAAAAGGAAATCCAAAAACAGAATCAAATAAGAGATGAACGATATGAAGAATATAAAAAGGATACAGCAGAACTGAAGGAAATGAAACAGTCAATCAGGGAACTTAAAGATGCAATGGAAAATATCAGAAACAGGTTAGACCATGCAGAACAAAGAATTTCAGAGGTAGAAGACAAAGTTCTTGAGATAACTCAGATAGTAAAAGAGGCAGAAGAGAGAGAAAGCAGAATGTTCACTGTCAGAATTATGGGACTTTATGAAGCGTTCCAACATACGAGTTATAGGAATTCCAGAAGGGGAAGAAGAATGCCCCAGAGGAATGGAAGCCATACTAGAGAATATTATAAAAGAAAATTTCCCAAATATCACCAAAGATTCTGACACACTGCTTTCAGAGGGCTATCGGACCCCAGGTCGCCTCAACTCTAACCGAGCTTCTCCAAGACACATTGTGATGAACCTGTCCAAAGTCAAGACAAAAGAAAAGATTCTGCAAGCTGCCAGGAGTAAGCACCAGTTGACCTACAGGGGCAAATCCATCAGAGTGACCGCAGACTTCTCTAATGAAACTTTCCAAGCAAGAAGACAATGGTCATCTACCTTTAATCTACTCAAAAAGAAAAATTTCCAGCCCAGAATTCTGTACCCTGCTAAGCTAAGCTTCAAAATTGATGGAGAAATCAAATCATTTACAGATATACAAACATTGAGGAAATTCGCCACAACAAGACCAGCTCTACAGGAAATACTTCAACCTGTTCTGCACACTGACCACCACAATGGATTGGCAGCAAAGTAAGAACTCAGAAATTAAAGGACAGAACCTAACCTCCACACTGATGCAAAAGATAAAACTAAGCAATGGACTCTCACAAAATAAGACGAATAGAATACTACCACACTTATCAATTATCTTAATAAATGTTAATGGCTTGAATTCCCCACTGAAGAGACATAGATTGGCTGACTGGATTAGAAAACACAAGCCATCCATTTGCTGTCTGCAAGAAACACACCTGGCTTCAAAAGACAAATTAAAGCTCCGAGTCAAGGGTTGGAAGACAATTTTTCAGGCAAATGGAATTCAGAAGAAAAGAGGAGTTGCAATCTTATTTTCAGATACATGTGGATTTAAAGCAACTAAAGTCAAAAAAGACAAAGATGGTCACTTTATATTGGTCAAGGGAAAACTACAACAAGAAGACATTTCAATTCTAAATATCTATGCACCCAATTTAAATGCTCCCAGATTCTTGAAACAGACCTTACTCAGTCTGAGCAATATGATATCTGATAATACCATAATAACAGGGGACCTTAACACTCCTCTTACAGAGCTGGACAGATCCTCTAAACAGAAATTAAACAAGGATATAAGAGACTTAAATGAGAACCTAGAACAACTGTGCTTGATAGACGCATATAGAACACTCCATCCCAAAGATAAAGAATATACATTCTTCTGATAACCCCATGGAACATTCTCCAAAATTGATCATTTCCTGGGACACAAAACAAATATCAACAGAATCAAAAGAATTGAAATTTTACCTTGTATCTTCTCAGACCATAAGGCACTAAAGGTGGAACTCAACTCTAACAAAATTCTCGACCCCACCCAAAGGCATGGAAACTAAACAATCTTCTGTTGAATAACAGATGGGTGAAGGAAGAAATAAAACAGGAAATCATGAACTTCCTTGAGCATAACAACAATGAAGACACAAGCTACCAAAACCTGTGGGATACTGCAAAAGCAGTTTTGAGAGGAAAATTCATCGCTTTAGATGCCTACATTCGAAAAACAGAAAGAGAGCACATCAACAATCTCACAAGAGATCTTATGGAATTGGAAAAAGAAGAACAATCTAAGCCTAAACTCAGTAGAAGAAAAGAAATCTCCAAAATCAAATCAGAGATCAATGAAATTGAAAACAAAAGAATCATTCAGAAAATTAATGAAACAAGGAGTTGGTTTTTTAAAAAAATAAATAAAATAGATAAACCATTGGCCAGACTAACGAGGAATAGAAAAGTAAAATCTCTAGTAACCTCAATCAGAAATGATAAAGGGGAAATAACAACTGATCCCACAGAGATACAAGAGATCATCTCTGAATACTACCAGAAACTCTATGCCCAGAAATTTGACAATGTGAAAGAAATGGATCAATATTTGGAATCACACCCTCTCCCTAGACTCAGCCAGGAAGAAATAGAGCTCCTGAACAGACCAATTTCAAGCACTTAGATCAAAGAAACAATAAAAAATCTTCCAACCAAAAAATGCCCTGGTCCAGATGGCTTCACTCCAGAATTCTATCAAACCTTCAAGGAAGAGCTTATTCCTGTACTGCAGAAATTATTCCAAAAAATTGATGAAGAAGGAATCTTCCCCAACACATTCTATGAAGCAAACATCACCCCGATACCAAAACCAAGAAAAGACCCAAACAAAAAGGAGAATTTCAGACCAATCTCACTCATGAATATAGATGGAAAAATTCTCAACAAAATCCTAGCCAATAGATTATAGCTCATCATCAAAAAAGTCATTCATCATGATCAAGTAGGCTTCATCCCAGGGATGCAAGGCTGGTTTAACATACGCAAGTCTATAAACGTTATCCATCATATTAACAGAGGCAAAAATAAAGATCACATGATCCTCCCAATAGATGCAGAAAAAGCATTTGATAAAATCCAGCATCCTTTTCTAATTAGAACACTGAAGAGTATAGGCATAGGTGGCACATTTCTAAAACTGATTGAAGCTATCTATGACAAACCTACAGCCAATATTTTACTGAATGGAGTAAAACTGAAAGCTTTTCCTCTTAGAACTGGAACCAGACAAGGTTGTCCTCTGTCACCTTTACTATTCAACGTAGTGCTAGAAGTTCTAGCCAATACAATTAGGCAAGACAAGGAAATAAAGGGAATCCAAATGGGAGCAGAGGAGGTCAAACTCTCCCTCTTTGCTGACGACATGATCTTATACTTAGAGAACCCCAAAGACTCAACCACAAGACTCCTAGAAGTCATCAAAAAATACAGTAATGTTTCAGGATATAAAATCAATGTCCACAAGTCAGTGGCCTTTGTGTACACTAATAACAGTCAAGATGAGAAGCTAATTAAGGACAGAACTCTCTTCACCATAGTCTCAAAGAAAATGAAATACCTAGGAATATACCTAACGAAGGAGGTGAAGGACCTCTGTAAAGAAAACTATGAAAACCTCAGAAAGGAAATAGCAGAGGATATTAACAAATGGAAGAACATACCATTCTCATGGATGGGAAGAATCAACATTGTTAAAATGTCTATACTTCCCAAAGCAATCTACCTATTCAATGCCATTCCTATCAAAATACCAACATCGTACTTTCAAGATTTGGAAAAGATGATTCTGCGTTTTGTATGGAACCAGAAAAAACCCCCGTATAGCTAAGGCAGTTCTCTGTAACAAAAATAAAGCTTGGGGCATCAGCATACCAGATTTTAGTCTGTACTACAAAGCCATAGTGCTCAAGACAGCATGGTACTGGCACAAAAACAGAGACATAGACACTTGGAATCGAATTGAAAACCAAGAAATGAAACTAACATTTTACAACCACCTAATCTTTGATAAACCAAACAAGAACATACCTTGGGGGAAAGACTCCCTATTCAATAAATGGTGTTGGGAGAGCTGGATGTCTACATGTAAAAGACTGAAACTGGACCCACACCTTTCCCCACTCACAAAAATTGATTCAAGATGGATAAAGGACTTAAATTGAAGGCATGAAACAATAAAAATCCTCCAAGAAAGCATAGGAAAAACACTGGAAGATATTGGCCTGGGGAAAGACTTCATGAAGAAGACTGCCATGGCAATTGCAACAACAACAAAAATAAACAAATGGGACTTATTAAACTGAAAAGCTTCTGTACAGCTAAGGAGACAATAACCAAAGCAAAGAGACAACCTACACAATGGGAAAGGATATTTGCATATTTTCAATCAGACAAAGCTTGATAACTAGGATCTATAGAGAACTCAAATTAATCCACATGAAAAAAGCCAACAATCCCTTATATCAATGGGCAAGAGACATGAATGGAACTTTCTCTAAAGACGACAGACGAATGGCTAAGAAACACATGAAAAAATGTTCATCATCTCTATATATTAGAGAAATGCAAATCAAAACAACCCTGAGATATCATCTAACCCCAGTGAGAATGGCCCACATCACAAAATCTCAAAACTGCAGATGCTGGCGTGGATGTGGAGAGAAGGGAACACTTTGACACTGCTGGTGGGACTGCAAACTAGTACAACCTTTCTGGAGGGAAGTATGGAGAAACCTCAAGGCACTCAAGCTAGACCTCCCATTTGATCCTGCAGTCCCATTACTGGGCATCTACCCGGAGGGAAAGAAATCCTTTTATCATAAGGACACTTGTACTAGACTGTTTATTGCAGCTCAATTTACAATGGCGAAAATGTGGAAAGAGCCTAAATGCCCACCAAACCAGGAATGGATTAACAAGCTGTGGTATATGTATACCATGGAATACTATTCAGCCATTAAAAAAAATGGAGATTTTACATCCTTCGTATTAACCTGGATGGTCGTGGAAGACATTATTCTTAGTAAAGCATCACAAGAATGGAGAAGCATGAATCCTATGTACTCAATTTTGATATGAGGACAATTAATGACAGTTGTGGTTATGGGGGGGGAAATAGAAAGAGGGAGGGAGGGAGGTGGGTGGGGCCTTGGTGTGTGTCACACTTTGTGGGGGCAAGACATGATTGCAAGAGGGACTTTGCCTGACAGTTGCAATCAGTGTAGCCTGGCTTGTTGTACCCTCAGTGAATCCCCAACAATAAAAAAAAAAAAAAACTCTCAAAAAAAAAAAAAAAAAAGACCCAAACAGATACAGTCTTATTTTTAAAAGACCTAATACACACATTTATAATATATATGTATATAATACATCATAGTTTTTAATTATAAAATATATTTCAATAATAAAAATCTACACGAGTTACACAACAAAAATGTTATTTCAATAAAATAATTTTTTTCAAGAAAATTAGAGGTTGAAAACAAAAATGACCCTAAGAAGAAGCAAATAATGTGCACGAATAATCCTAAAACTAATTTTTGAGGAAACTGTTTTCAGTTAGGTATAGATTAGGATATAGTCCCTATTAATAAGAAATTAAAACAAACCTTACAGCATGCTACAATTTTCAGGGTTTTTTTCTAATCATCCCACCATGAATGTATTTGAAATAAGAACTTTAAGAAATAAAGAATGCCTCTAGAAGCTGCATTAAGTAATGGTTAAAACTGTGACATAAGTGACAGCAATTTTATGATTAAATTAGATGCGTCTTTTTCTGTTAATTATAAATTTTCACATGTAAATGAGCAATTTTGTTTGAACATGATCTATGAAATTCGTGAGTTATACTTGAATCTAGGTATTGTTTTAAGCATTTTTTTGAAAATACCACTTGATTTTTGCCTCAGTACAAGTTTCTCAAGATTAAAATTCATAAAAGGTATATTTGTTAAACTGACTGAATAGAACATACTTCACTTAACAATTTGTAGCACAAAATATAACTTTGAAATAATGAGGCATATACTCTTGGTTCTCCATTTGTATTCTTCTCCCAAGCCCCATAAATTGTGAGGATGGCCTGGTGTGTTGTGAACATTTATAAAGATCATTAATTACATTACTGTTGAGAGATGTTCAAAGCATAGTAAGTATATTCTTTTATTTTTGATCAATACAATTTAAGTGTACCATAGAAGTTTAACTATGGGTTCAAGTGTTCCGTGACATAAAAAAAGGTTGAAAGTAGGGTGGCGCCTATGGCTCAAGAAGTAGGGCGCCAGCCCCACATACCAGGGGTGGTGGGTTTAAGCCCAGCCCCTGCCAAACAACTGAAAAAAAAAAAAAAAGATTGAATATAAAGGAGAGAATAGACTCTCTTCTCTATTCCTTTATTTTCTTCCTATTCTCTCTTCATGTGCCAATGCTGTGGGTTAAATTATGTCCCCTAAAACCACATTATGTCCCCTGGTACCCATGAATGTGACCCTATTTAAAAATAGATCTTTGCAGATCTAATCAAGTTTAGATGAGGTCACAGGGAGTAGGGTAGGTCTAAAATGCAATGTCTACCACCTTTATAAGAAGAACATGGGAAACAAAGTCAAGAGAAGAAGACCATATGGGTGAAGACAGAGGCAGGGGCTGCAATGATGAGGCCACAAACTGAGAGAAGCTGGAAGAGGTAGGAAGGATTCAGACTTCAGAGAGGGCATGGCCCTGAAGACAAGCTGATTTCAGACTTTCAGCCCTTGGAACCACGAGAGAACACTTTCCTGTGTTTTAAGTCACCCAGTTTGCAGCAGTGCTTTGTTACAGCAGCCTTAGGAAACCAGCACAACAAGCATCGTGGTGTTCTAAGCTTGTGGGCTGAACTCACAAGATTCTTTCTCCCAGAAATACCCTCTCATCTGTATTCACTTAAGTGTTTCCTATTTATCCTTTCCGTGCTATTCACGGTTTCCTTTGTTGGCAGCCCAAGGCAGGTCTGGCTTCATGCTGTCGGAGGGAGTGGGCTACAAGTAGATTGTGGCCAGGAAGATGGCCATGCTTCTTCCAGTCTGGCATAAGGCTCTTTCCCGCTTGCAGCTGGGAAGAGTCAGGTGCAGGCTGTGGCAGCAGCAAGTCTTCCCGATTTGTTCCTGGTAGCAAAGTGTAACTAATTAGACGAGTGTAGCTGTGGTTGAATGCTGGTTCCTTCTAATGCCACCCTTTTGGAAGGCAGCAGCCATGGCCAGAGCTATTCATGGTCTAGGAAGGACAGCTGTCTCAACACTCATGCATCTGCAGAAGAAAACAGCCTTTTGGCTCAGTGGATAGCCCCACCAGATGCGATGGCTCAGCACCCCAAATCTCCAATGCCACCTACCTGGTATTCATGTCAGGAGCAGCATTTTCTTTCTTTTTTTTTTTTTTTATTAAATCATAACTGTATACAATGATACGATTATGGGGCATCATTTTCAAAGGGACTCTGATGTCAGCAGCTGCTTGTGTGGAGAACACGAGGTATAATCATCCACTTACATTCTCAGATTAAGGATTGATTGGGCCAATTGTGTCCAGATCATTTTTCCTATATGAACAATGGTAGCTGTAGAGAATGTTTTTCAAAAATTTAGTCTAAAGTGCAAGAAAAGGATACTGTTTTCCTTTTTCTTGGAAAGGGGAAAAGAGATTTGGACTGAGCCCCTGAAATATATTTTATCTCTTCTTGGGTTTCAATAGCAAGCGTAATGTAGCAGTGTGTTGAAAAGCAGCATTTTAATCTGGAGAGAAGGAGTTTGCCCTCACAAGAAATTGAAATTTTTTTTACCATAAAACACTTGAGCTTTAATATGCAAATGATCCCCTCATAGGAATAATCATTTGTGATTTTTTCACAAGGAAATAATTGATGAACATTGTGGTGTATGACAGCATTAAGATTCATCAAGTCTCAATTCTTTGGATCTCTCCGCTTGTCAAAAAGAAGATGTTTGATTTTGTGGCCTTGCTGGTGAAACATTAGATTCTTTCTCTTGGTACACAATTTAGTCACCTCCTATAATTTGCTTTGAAATGAACACAATCTGGCATCATATATCTTCTATTTAATGAGCAATATTACAAACCAGATTAAAAGAAATGGCTATAAAGCTGTTATTTCTGAAAATTAAATTTGGCAAGATACTCCTATAGGCAACTAATGAACTTACTAGATACATTATCAAGACTAATGGTCATACTTAAAAATAACATCATTTTCTTTACAAACTTTGGTAAATGTGTAGGGAGATTTTGTCGGTCAAATGCTAACAATTATAGAAATTCTAGGATGAATTCCAGCAACTTCATGTGGTTAAGTTTTATTTTATTTATTTATTTTCTTTTATTAAATCATAGCTGTCTACATTAGTATGATCATGGGGCACCATACACTTGGTTCATAGACTGTTTGACACATGTTCATCACACTAGTTAACATAGCTTTCCTGGCATTTTCTTAGTTATTTTGCTAAGACCTTTACATTCCACATTTACTAAGATTCACATATACCCTTGTAAGAAGCACCGCAGGTGTGGAGGAAGGGGGATTAATGGGATTACACCTGTGGTGGTTCAGTTTTCGATGCAAATCAAAAGTGATCATTTGTTCACATAAATTTTATTGCTAACGAGCCTTTGAGACAAAATCGACAAACTATAAATTTAACAACTTTTACTGTTTATTGTTACTGTGTTACTCCATTTAGACTGCTATAACAAAAATATCATGGACTGGGTAGCTTTAACAAGAAATTTTTATTTTTTACAGTTTCGGGGGCTGTACAAGATCAAGTTGCCAGCACTTCTGCATATGGTAAGACCTGCTTTCTGGCCCACAGACAACGGTCTTCTCACTGTGTTTTCACAGGGTCAACAGTGTGCAAGAACCTCCCTGGGGTTTCTTTTGTAAGGCACTAATTTTATTCACAAGGGCTCTTCTCTCATGACCTAATCTCCTCATAAATTCTCCACCTCCAAATGCCATCACACTGGGGATTATGTTCTATCAGTAATTTGGGGGCAACATAAACATCTCAGTCTATAGCAACTACTGATGTTAATAATAACAGTTACCAATTAATTAAAGGTGGTTACCATATGGCAGCTATTGTATTTAGTGCTTTTCACTTAATCCTTACTGAAATATAAGGAGATAAGAAGTACCGTTGTTGCCATTTTCAAATGAATAATGTGAGGGCTTTAAACATAAACTTGCTTAAGATCAACAGAAAAGAATAGTCAGAATTCCACCTATGGCCATGTGACTCTAAAGCCTGTTGTACTTTTAGTTACTGGGTTAAATGTTTCAGAGCTAAAGAGGAGCATTGTACATTGAGAATTTCCACATATCCTGATTCCCTTAGACCACCAGTCTAGATACAGGGAAGACACAGCCCTAGGGAAAATAACAGATGGGCATGGTTCTCCTTTCAGGTTCTGGTTTCTCTTAAAGAACAGAAGTTTGGTACTTCTGGAACCAGTGCACAAAGGAAGCTTTTGGGTGTACTGATTAATGTGATTTTGATTCGGAGCTTTCTGCGGCAGTTAATTCAAAATGATTCTCCCCCAGATATTTGTGCCTCCCTTCTTTTTGCCATTTTCTGACCTCCAAATACTTGGTTTTCTGGTCTCCCTTGAGCGAGGTGTGGCCCTGTCACCCACATTTAGCCCATAGTAAATAAGTGCAAGTCCATGGGAGTGTGTTCTGATTTAGCTTCTGCTCTCCTGATGAAGGAGAAGGAGGAGACTGTTTATCTACACTACCAATTCCCGTAAGTGCCTGCTTTAGGATCGGTCTATGAGAAAAATAAACCCAACCATTAAAGTTGCTGTGAGGTGATTCATTTATTCCTATTTTTTTTTATTAAGTCTTTTGTACATAGATCATAAATACATTTATGCCATTTTCTTTTTTTTTTTTTTGGTTTTTGGCCAGGGCTGGGTTTGAACCCGCCACCTTCGGCATATGGGACCGGCACCCTACTCCTTGAGCCACAGGCGCCGCCCATTTATGCCATTTTCAATGTGTTGATTATTCATACAAATTGGAGTGCTTACATCATACTGATCAACATAGCTTTACCTCATTTACCCAATTATAGCATCAGGACATTTGTGTTCTACATGTGATAGATCCAACTTGTACTTGCAATGTGCTCCATAGGTGTGGTCCCCTACTATCTCCTACTATCCCACCCACCCCTCCTCTCCCCTCTCCCTCCCCTTCCCTCCTTCATCCTAGGCTAAAGTTGTGTTTCATTTTTCATATGCAAGTGTGAGTGATTATAAATTGGTTTCACAGTAGTACTGAGTACATTAGATACTTTTTTTTCCATCCCTGATCTACATTCCTATTAACTAAAACACATTCTTAATTGCTGCAGCTCCTGATATTTCATAACATTTAAAAATTTTCTCATTCAGTCTAATTAGGTCAACAATGACAGGGATTAGCATGATCATATCTCCACTTTAAAGATAAAGAGAACACTCTCTAGGGTGACAAAGCTACCCAGGACAAGATTCAGGTTCAGAACCCAGGACTTCTCACTCCAGCTTTGGAGCTTTTAAACCTTCAGTGCAGAGGCCTGAGAGGTGAACAGCAGGGATGCAGATGTGGTGGGTTATTTCCTGATCTTTGCCATTAGAACCACACAGGGCTCCAACTTCAATACAGGTTGAAAATGGAAAAGGGGAAACACCTATCAGAAACAGTCCTCTGAAAGATGAAGGGCATCATTTATGTAATAGAGAGAATTAGCTTACCAAATGTGATTAATAGGAGAGAGAATTCTTCACCTGAAAAGGGCAGGGAAATGGAGGAAAATGAATACAAGCTTCTATTACGATAGCAAATAGGCTAAGGAATTAGCCTGCATAAAGGGGAAAGGGAATTTACCTAAATCTTTCAATGTGAGCCTTTTATTCAAACCTAAGTAAAGAGAGCATGAGTTAATGAATGGAGACCCAGTAGACGAGATTAAAGGAATGGGAAAGAGAGAAAGAATTAATAGAAAGAGCAGAAGAAAAAGAGGATGAGAGTGTGTGAGAGCTCTGAGTTGGAGCAACCATGTGAATTTCCCAACTGAGAGAAACATGAATCAACACAGAACAGATTTTGACCTTCCTTTCCCTCTGTTGAGAATGGAGTCTTTGAAAGGATACTATTTCAAGTCCTCCCACTGGCATTTGGAGAAAGTTAAATGGTGTTCTACCATGATGATTGCAAGCTGTCACTTTTGTGATGCCTACAGACACTTTCTTTGTCAAAGAAGACAACTCCACATACCTGATAATCTGGCTGGCTCTGGTCCAAGACATTGAGTGTTTCATTTAAAAAGCACATGTCTGACAGGCAAGAGCCATTGCCTCTCAAAGACATAATAAGTCAGAATGCACCAAAGACATATAAGTCAAAAGATAGCTAGAGATTAAGGGCGTGGGTGTGCAGGCAGTGACAAATTTGGAATTTGAGGCCCTTATTATCAGGCCTGGCTGGAGTTAATGTAAGAGTAGGCTAAAGATTCGTAGATGAGTTGCACTACCTGGCCAAGATGACAGAGGGATGGTCAAAGAATTCTTTGTCCACCCTTTTCCAAAGTGGATGAGTTTAAAAACTCAACAACGCATAAGATTCCTGAGAAGTCTCATCCCTACCAGGGTTGTGGTTACCACCTATATGTCAATGACTCACAAAAGCATGTCTGTGGTCTGATGCTTCTGTTTGAGTTATATTCTTTAGTTTTTGCAGTATAACAAACAACTTGAAAAGCTTGGTGGTTTGTGACAATGCTCACGGGTCTGCAGATGAGTGAGACAAAGCAGTGCTCAGCTGGATCAGTTTGGACTCAGCCTCCAAATTGTATTGGGGTCAACTCCATGTCTTCATCCTGGGGTTAGGATGGAGGGGCAGTGGCTACCTAAACATGCTCTTCTCATGGAGGATCATAAGATCACAAGAAGACAGGCCAAACATGAAAGCATGTTAAAAGTCTCTGCTTGCATCTCATCTATGGACCTTCTACTGACCAAAGTGAGTTACTGGGCCAACTTCAAAATCAGTGGGGTAGAGAAATATGCTTCTCTCACTGCCACTGGTAAGAGGCACTGACAGGTAAAAGGCAAAGGATGTGGGTATAAAATCCTATTATAGGTGAGTAACAAATTGGAAGCAATAATCCAACCTCTCACAGAATTCTAGCCCCATCTATCTAGGTGCTGACTAGAGACAAATGCATTTGGAGACCTGTAAGTCATTTTAAATTCAACAAGAGCAAAACTAAACTTATGAGCCATCTCCTCCCCACCCCGTACATTCACACAGAGCCCATTCCTCCTCCAGTGTCCTGTCTTGTTAAATGGCACCACCATCCATCTACCCACCTGGGTAAGCCAAAACCCAGAGTTACCCTTGACATCCCTCTCTCTATCACTCCTTGCTAACTAATCAATTGCCAAGTCCTATCAATTTATTTCCCAAATATATCCTGAGACCATCCACTTTCCTCCAGTTCTAATACCACTGTCCTTTACTCCAACTGCCATCTCCTTTTGTCTGGGTTACTGCAGTACATCCTGACAGGTCTCCTTAAATACATTCTCACCCACCTCCATCACAGCCTTTGCACCATAGACAGAGTGATCATTTAAGCAGTGCATTTATATTGTATCATTCTTCTGTTTAAGGCTCTTCAATTTATTCTTGATTTCCTTGTGATAGCTACCAAAGTCTTAAACACAGCCTATGGCCTGCATGACCCCTTCTCTTCCTAACTGTTGCCCAATGCTATGACCTGCTCTCTCCGAAGCTCACAGCCCTGAGCTCCTTTGACTTAGGGCCGTGGCCTAGCTGTTCTCTCTTCTAGGAACCCTTTTATTTATTTATTTATTTATTTTTTAAGATTTTATTTTTTTTTTTATTTATTTTTTTATTTATTTTTTTATTGTTGGGGATTCATTGAGGGTACAATAAGCCAGGTTACACTGATTGCAATTGTTAGGTAAAGTCCCTCTTACAATCATGTCTTGCCCCCATAAAGCGTGACACACACCAAGGCCCCACCCCCCTCCCTCCATCCCTAACCAAATTCTTTGCCTGTTAACTTTGATTCATCCCTCCCATATGAGCTCAAATGTTTCTTCTGCAGAGAAGCTTCTTTTGATCATGAAGTCTAAGCCAGAGCTTGGATTGTCCTCTCTTTGCACAATATTTTTTTCTTTTTTTGGCCCTCATCATAGCTTTTACTCTTGTGTGATTTCCTGGGAAGAAAACCTATGCCAGGAGGAACCCAGTGAAGGGAATTGGCTACAGAGGTGCTGGATACATGGGAGACAACCTCTAGAAGCTACTGCCATCCTCGAGCCCAGAGAGAAGTGGGGAGCCTATGTCTTCAGAGCCCAGAGTTGGGGCCTGGCTGGTGGGTGCTGGGAGAATTAGTGTTGGGGAGAAACATCTCATGGCTCTTCCTTTCTTCCTACCCATCAATCTCCCACCAGTGTCTTGTGCTAATTGAATACACCAGAAAGGCAGAAGGCAAGGAAATTGCAACAGAGCAGGAGAAGAGCAAGAAATAGTTCTGAGAGCAAAAAAGCACAGGCCCACGGCTGGCAGGTTATGTATTTGTGTGGTGATTTGCTTGCTGTCTCCCATGCTAGACTGAGCTCTTTGAGCCAGAGGACACACTGATTTTACTGACCATTGATTCCTTAGCGTTTTTTTAATAGAGATTAATTCTTCTTTAATATTTAATGAATGAACGAATGAGAGACAATTGAGAATGCCTAGAATGGAAACAAAATTATCTATTGCAATCTTGAGAATGGGCATACTTTCTCACTCCACCTCTTTCTTTCCTCTATCCCAGTGTTTTTTAAGCTTTTTATCTCATGGCACACTTGAGCCATGTGATTAACTTCTGCATGCCCTGGAAGTTTAACTATAAACTTAAACTTTACCTTAAGTTTAAACTATTTAAATTATATTGATCCAAAAAAAAAAAAGAGTAAAAAAAAAAGAAGGAGGTTTCCAATTAGGGCTTATTGCTCACACTTTTGTTGGTGGTGAGATGATAAAAGTAGAGGAGACTGTGAGGCTAATTTTTCACATTCTTTCTCTCTCTTTCTCTGTTTTCAAAGAATAGTGTTCCTTTCTCTTCCCTCAGATACAAAAGTAGGGCCATGGAGAAAGTCTGGTTTACAGAAGCTGTTTCTGTCATGGAAGAGTCTGTGGAAAACTGGGCAGATGCCAGGCTGTTGTTCTCCATCATGAATATGAAAATGGCTTCTAGTCCCTCCTCTGATTACAGCAACATGTGAAATAAAATAAAAATGAAAGTGGTTATGCTTATAACCATGTCACAAAATGATCAAACAAGGTTATTTGAAAATGTGTTTTTGGCCCTATTTTCGGAACTTGTCATGGAAGTCTTTTCAGTGTTTGAGGGGGGCATTGGTATTTTGTGTAAACTTCCTTTTGGGAATTACAACTTCAAGGAGAGTGAGTATGAAGCTGGTGGCAGAATCTGGGAGGAATGTGAGACAAGCCTCAAGGTGTCCCTTCTAACTGATTATATTTTCTGCATAAAACTGTCTAAGAACTCCCCAGGACCACTGTCTCAGCACTAGTAGGAAAGTAAGGCAGACAAAGACCAGGCTCACGGGCCTACAGACATGCCCTTGCTTTCGTGTTGTTGCCTTGATTCCCTTAGTCACCAAAACGGGAGAGGCAGTGGTCTCCTCAAATATTCCAGTTGCTTCCTCACACCTCCCAGAAGCCTTGCAGGTAGGCAGGGTTGCCGGACTGGTTCTGGCTAATGCACTGTGGCTAGGAATAGTGTGTGTCACTTCTAGTCCCAAGCTTACACAAGCCACCATATCACCTGAATTGGACTCAGCATTAAGATGTGCAGCTTGGATTGCTGAGTCACACATGAAGGAAAGTTGCTCTAGAGAGCTAGTGTGGACCCACAGCAGACATTGTGTGAGCAAGAAGGAAGCATCTATCATGGTAGACAACTGAGATTTTGAGAATATTGGTTACTACAGGATAATCTAGCCTATTCTGACCAATAACATATGTCCAATCTCATTTCTAGACTGTTGTCAATCATGTCTATTCAAGGAAGTCTCCATTAAAGGCCCAAGAGGACAGAGACAAGTTCAAGATATCTCAGACAGCCGAACACATGGACTCCCCTAGAGGGTGGTGGGCCCAGGAAGGGCATGGAAGCTCTGGCTTCTTCTCATCCCTTCCCCTATGCATCTCTTCCTCTGTACATTTGTAATGTCCTTTATAATAAACCCATGAGTGAGTGTAAGTGCTTCCCTGAGTTCTGTGAGCTGCTCTAGCAAATTAATTAAACCCAATAAGGGGACCGTGGAATCCCTAATCTCTATTACCAGTCAGTCAGAAGCACAGGTAAACACTAGGGCTTGCAACTGGCATCAGAAGTGAGGGGGCAGCCTTGGGTGACTGAGCCTTGCCCTATGAGATCTGACACTATCCCCAGGTATATCGCATCAGAATTGAACTAAATTGGAGGATGTCCAGTTGTTGTTCACGGAAGAACTGATTGCTTGCTTGTGGAGGGGGAAACTTCCCCACATCTTTGATCAAAAAAGTCTTATGTGTTGATAGTTGTGGTGTGAGAGCAGAGGAAATAGAGTTCAAATTTTTTCACCCAGAGGGTGAAAGTTAACAAAGTCTCAAAGTAAGACTTAGAGTTTGTTTGTGACAGTCTTTATTCCTAATATATTGAAGTTAGGTCTAACAATAAAAGAAAGAAATCTTAGTTAAAGTGCACAGACAAAATTCTTCTTTTAAGGCCTTTAAACTTTACAACAGAATAGCTCCTGTGGAATATTCCTGGGTAGAATCTCCAGGCATCATGTGAGGTGGGAAGGGGTGTTGGACAAGGGGTTCTTTTACTTCAAATTACCTTCTACTATCCCTCAAGATGATGTATGTGTCCCTTATTAACATCCAACATTCATATGATGAGAATTTAGGAAGACATTGAGGATGAAAAGATGGAAGATTCCTTCGATGTCCTAAGGAGTTCATAGGGCAATAGTTTTATGGTCACAGCAAGACATTTAGTCTTATTGTCATAGCAAGACATTAAAACCAGGGTCAGCCATGTCAGAGTTCTGTGGTTAGAGTGTACAAGGCTGACCACATTTAATTACTTTGTTTGATTGTTTTATTTCTTCTGTATCCCTTAACATAATCTGAATTTCTTTTAGTTTATCTGCATGTTATCTCTGCCCTCCACAGTGCCACAGGAGCTAGGGAGTTATCTGTGTTCATCACTGTATCTCCAGGGTCCAAAGAGTGGATGCTTGATAATGTATTTGAAAAACGATTGCGTGAACAAATGATTGAATAAACGACATGCATGGAGAGGTGCTACTGTCTGCATTTGGAGACTCAGTACCTGGGGAAATCAAGGCTGGATGGGAGTTGAGCTCTCTTATGGATCAGCATTAGAATCTTGTGAATCTGAGACTCTGGCTAATAGGGAAGGTGAGAGAATTGTTGTCAAATAAAAAAAAATTGAGAGTGGGGTAAGGAAAGGCAACCCTCGTGTTTTTGCCTTGGAATCAGTGCTAGAAGTTCCACCCTGGTTAAAAGGGTAACACTAAATAAAGCCTTAGAAACACCCTCTTACTCCTCTACCAGTTTACCTTTCCTGATTGAGGGCAGCAAATCCTGTGGCTGCAGAGTAAAGCAGGGAGAGTTTATCGTTAAAAGAGACAAGAAATGTGTTCCATGAAGCTCAGTAATATTTCTGAGGCTAGGTGGTTTTTTGCCAGTGTCTGTGTCCATAGCCCCTACAAGAATTCCCAAATGAGTCATTTTGGTGGATTGCTTGATGACACTCTTCTTATGAAGAGTAATAGAAAAAAAAAATACAAATTGTCTATATTTTGGAAAAATGAAGTAATCCCTGAAGTAATTATGAAGTATGTTCTGAACTGACCCCTCTTAAGCACCATATAAGGTCCTGACAACCTTGCCTTCCACTGGGCTTTTGGTCACTTGTTTGGCCACAGGGGCTGCTTTTGCTTTGTCTGAATTCACATGGGTACAATCTGGTGGTGCTTGACCCCAGTTGGAATTGTCTTCCTTGAAAATTTGGAAGATGATGGACTATTCTGGTAGACACCACTTGGAGGTATGGGGAGTGGGGTGAACACAAAGTAAGAGGCAAATCTTTGACCAATGAGACACACAAGTTGAGAAGAAATATATTCTTCCTTTCTCCCTGGAGAGTGGTCCAACCTGAGTCCTAGTTATATAGAAGGCCTCCTGGATGAGTGCTCCTTGAGATCCAGCAAGTGGCAGCCAGCTTAGTGACCATTCCTTCCCTGCCTCTCTCCAATCTCCCTTCTTCCTTCTTCTTCCTTATTCCTGCTTCCTCCAAACTGCATTCTCTCAACACCACATATTAGCATATATGTTTTGCCTCAGGCTATACCTCCTAGGAACCCACAGTCAAATTTTGTTTAAACATTTTCTTCCAGACATTATGATAACCATCAAAAGAAAAATAGGACTTGAGGGCTAAATATTTATTGTGTATGTATTTTGTTTTATGTTTACACCTAATATAAAGAAGGTCAACTTTTTTTCGGATTCTGTGGAGGTTCAGATGAAATAAAATTCAAATTTCTGCCATCAGAATTGTTCCTGTGGATTGCAGAAAATAGTGAGAGACCATATAAAGAGAATTAGTTACTTTAATTGTAAGCTCTTTACAATGTTGATACACTGACACATCATTTTGTCTTTTACCTCTGTGACACTTTTACATAAGAGGAAATTAAAAATAAGAGGTTCTACTGAAGTGTTCAAAGACAAAGAATAAGAAGGCACTAGTGTGGCTTTTTAAAGTCCAGGTTTCCTGGGCTTCATCAAGGAGAGTCTTCTGCTCTCCTCCCCCACTTGTGTCTCCAGACCCAGCCCTGTTAAAAGTGCACAGAAGGATATACATGAATACCTGGAGGCAAAAAGAAAGCCCATTGGATGAAATTGGTAGAAGAACACTTAGTAATTTTAGTTTATACAAACCTCAAGTTTCAAAGATGATCCTGCTGCCTGGAAGAGAACTTAAATGCTTTGTCCCATAATATAATGTTAATAGGTTGGCTGGCAATTTATGAGTATAACCTAATAGTCCAGATACTTTGTGCCCAATTATTGAATACAAAGTGTGAGAACAAAGAAAAAGAATACTAATTTAGAATAATGATAGACTAACTAGTAAAGAAATCTTGAGTTATTATGAAATGAAGAGTCACGAGTCTGTAATTTATTTTGCCATTTAAAATGTTCAAAAGATAGTATTTTCAAGTATATTCCTCTAGGGAGGTGTTTGGCTGACATTGACTCTAAAAGGGAAGAGGTGACTAGGGCTCACTCAGGTTAGAATGGATGGGCTGGGATGAAGGATGCTGACGGAGGGCTGAGGATCTGAACTCAGAGCCCTTTTTGCATCCTTGAATAGAAAGGACAAGTTGGAGATGCAGAAGAAGTTTATTGACTGTTTTCCTGGTGTCAAAGAAAAAGGCCACAGAGGCCATCACTGGGTAAGAGTGGGGATAGAGATTCTCCCCACTAAAATAGATGGCTGCCACTCGCCCACACTGGTGTGAGCCTTTGCATGAAGTAGAAGGCCCAGTCCCCTCCAGAGACCTCTGTTGACACTGCCCTTAGGTGAAGACTGCTCAGCTGTCACATCTCCTTGATGGGAATTGCTGCTAGCTCACTAGCTTTAGGGGAATAAACAGCACTCTTGGAAACTCTCCCACTCAGCACAACCAAAACACATGGGGGTAGGATTTCTACCTATAGTTGACTATTGATTTGGGAGATCAGAAATACAACTCAGATTACAGCTTACAGTGGCTATAGGCTGAGCTTACAGATTCTAACTATATCATACAGTGGCTACCAGCAGGGCTGAGCTTACAGATTCAGTCTAACTAAAGCTTACAGTAGCTACCAGCAGGACTGAGTGTGCAGATTCTAACTGAAGCTTACAGTGGCTACCAGCAGAGCTGAGCTTACAGATTCTAACTGCAGTGTCCTCTGAGCAGGTCCTTGTCACCTAGTCCTGATCTGTAGCCATGTGGCAGGGACCACTCAAAATGCCTGCCTTCCCAGAAAGCACCAAGGAGCCTTCTTTCCTTGAAATTTATACCTAATCATCCTGTCTCTTGCTTTCAAAATACTTGCAATTCAAGGGAAAGAAAGAAGGCTTTCCCTGTCAAGTTTGTTCACATCCTGGAATTAGGATCATCCAAGGATGCTTGACAATGGGAGGACTTATTCCTCTGGGGTGGGGAAATTGTTTCTTTACACTCAGGATGGGATCTGGCCTAGGATGCCTTCCCAGTCTTGTTTGTTCAACTGTTCAGTGGCACAAGTGGAGACTGTCCTTTCCATCCCAGTAGCAAAGTGCCAAGTTCAGTCTTCTCATACCTACTGCCTTTCCTCCAGCACCAAGGGTGGAAAGCAGGTCTGTGTTCCCCTCCTGAGATCAGCTGGTCTCAGTGTTCATCCCTTAGGAATAATTAGTAATTTGAAAATTCACTTGCATCTCTCAATAACAAACCATAATTTTCAAGCAGAGGACTATTTAATCCTACTTTAGGGTGAAAAATTTATTTACCACTTTGGGGACACACTTTGCTAGAATGTCCAACTTACATTGCTATCCAGCTTCCTTACTATTTAGTCTTAAGAAGTTATATCTGCTACATTCAAAGCTTCCCCAAGGATGATATATGAGATATATATATATATATATATATATATATATATAAATGTAAACTAAAACTTAGTTTACATTTGTGTGACTAAAAAGTGTCATTTTAAGAACGAAGGGAAAATAGACCACAAATACAAATTAAGGTTTGTGGACCAGAACACCAGAAACTGCACAGGACCACATGACAGGTGCTTGACTTTAAAAATCCTGAACCCTCAGTCCCTTGGAGTGGTAAACCATATTCATCTGCATGAGGACACTGGGCGAGCCTTCATCAGGGGTACTCAAGGGACTGTTCTGGCTTTGTATTTGATAACTATTTTTGGTGTCCACCCTAGTCCCCATATTTCATACTTTAACGCACTCAAGTATTTACTTCCTTATAGCAGGGCAAATATTCCAGAGGTAATGAATTTCTGTCTGATTCTGATACTAAATACAGAGTGTGCATCAACTTTTTATGTGTCCCTAATACTTCTAGTCCTCTTAGCTGCAGTGAGATCCATGCAACCATGAAATAAAGAGGTTTATTCTGTTCGAATCCAGACCATGCCGTGTCTGATCAGCTGCCTGTAAATGAATGACTTTTGATAAAAAGAGGGTCTCTTCCAAATTGAGCGTCACCTGAATGCCCCACTGCCCAGTTCCTATACACAGGGCGCTCCTTCATTTGTACAACTGGAAATTTTCCTTTGACTGCAGCACTTTAGAATTGGCTGTGTGACCACTTTAAGCTAATCTATAGATGGGATACAATCTCTTGTACTTCATATCAGTGAAAGGTCTACGCAGCTGTGCTTCCCTATATTTCCGATCCTCCTTTTTCCGTCCTGGGCTTCAAACTACTGATTGCAAAATTTTTCTGAGTGCCTCAAAAGTATCACAAACCCAAATATCCAAAACCATGCTCTCCATCTTCCTTCATAAATAGGCTTCTTTCAAATCACTGATCTCAGACAAAGATCGGTTAAGCTAGTCATTCGTTTGCCACGTTTCCTGACTCATCTTAGAGGCCTCTCTCTCACTAGATATCTCATATCTATTCTGTAACCAAGCTCAAGTATTTCTTCTTTCTATCTCTGGATGCTCATTCTTCCTCGCCTCTACTGCACGGTTCTTCCTCATGCCTCCTGAAGACATTTCAGCCCAGTGATAATTGATCCCAAAGGCTCAGCTCATGGAGCTTGGAGGTCCCAATGCCAGGGTTCAAATCTGGTCTGCTACATCCTGGTCTTGGATTACTTCTCCGAGCCTCACATTATGAATTTATAAACTAGAGACCATATTAATTAGCATGACAATTAAATGAGATAATGCACTTAGATGTGTTTATAAGACTGTGTAGCACATATTGTGTGTTAGCTTAAAAACTCAGCGAAGCCAGAGACCTGTCCTTCTTAGCCACCACCCCCTTCCCAGGGCCAAGCACAGCAGAATGTATGGCCTATAACAAGTGCTTGGTTACACGGAACCAATGAGTAAGACTTCATCATGTCTCTCCAATCTATTCTCCACAAGCCTTCCAGAGAATGGTACGTTGTGTTATTGATGGTTCAAAATGTTTCTGCCCATCCCTCCCAGGGGATTATTCTTCCCTTATCCACAGTGTAGGCTTGGCTATGTGAGCTGCTCTGGTCAATGAAGTAGGAAGCAGTATGTCCTGTAACGTATTTAAGCAGAAACCACAAGGGCCTGCATATGGTGTACTAACTCCTCTTTTCCCTCTGCAGTGAGACCAGTAATAATATTCCAGGGAGAAGTTGCTCTATCACCGAGTCCTGGAGTGAAGTGAAGTAGAACTGAGCTGGGGACTAATAGCATCCAACATGTAGAATCAACAAGAAATAAACCCTTACTCTGTAAGCCACCTAGACTCTTGGCTTGGTTTTTTTCTTAGTTTATCCTGACCGATCATTCAGAAACACATTTATGAATATGTTGTTTTCCATTAGCTGCAGAATAAGGGCACGATGTCCTGAGTGTGACATACGTGGGCTTTCATAATTAGTCCACAAATCATCTTTTCAATCTACTTCTTCTGCTGTTCTGTTCTGAGACACGGTGTCCTATCCACACAGGCTTTTTTGATGTCTCCTAGAAATTAGTCTAAAGACCTGTTTCCACCTCTATGTGAGATCATCTCTTCCCTTGATGAATGCATTTAAGAGAAACAGAAATATCTTTTGACTGTAGTCAAAGCCTGCTAAGACAGGATTAATAGCAGAATACTAAACAGTTTGTAGGCTTGTTTGGAGGGCTAATGGATCTAACTGCAGACTGAGCTTCCAGGGGTGACTTCTTAAGCCACAATTCAGAGCTGGGCTAACAAGGACGCTGCTACTTGCACCTGTTACTGTGTATGGTGAAACTGCTTTTCATGTCTAGAAGCTGATCATTCATACGGCCACTGAACCTTGCCACTTCTGTTGTAATTGGTACCAGCCAAACCAGGGATATTCACTTAATCCAATTCCATACTCTAACTTTTGTAAATGTATATGATTGAAACAATCCAAATCACACCCAAACTGCTAGTTGCAAGGTTGTCTGAGAAATGTTTATGACTTTGTAGGTACAGAAAGGTATCCTAGAAAGAGATAACAAGGGCTGAGCAGACAGCTCTACACTCTCCAACACACTGTTTATTAATTTTTATGGTGTTCCACCTTCAATAAAGAACCTTCATACATCTTGTCTTATCAAGACCCTTGGAGAATTGAACAGGGATCATTATTCCCACCTCTAAGATGAGAAATCTGAGACTCATGGTGAAGCCAAGGCTCAGTTTACCTAAATTCTAATTAAATGCCCCTCCCATTACGTTGAGGAATCTAAGTTTTACTAAGTCCTAAGGCTCTGAGTATTAGACAATATAGTGACAATTGCTGTTTTGCTAAGGAGAGCTCCTCCTAGAAAAGTCCACTCACTTGTGGGTGGGGACAGTCAGCTCCAGGGAAAATAATTAATCCTACAGTCCTCTGATTCCTAGTAGGATAGCATCTCTGTCATTTGTTATCTTTAAATGAAGCGAAGTGGGTGCTATCAGAAAAGTGGTGCTTCCTGCTCAGCTTGTTGTGAAGTTGGTGGGTAGGGGTGGAGAACACAGAGGAAGCAAAAATATTTTCCACATTTTGATTTTCACTGGAAATTTCCCTTGGCAGAGGTAAGTCTTTGTGGGCCATTCATTTGCTTGGTAAATTCTGTTTTCTGTTTTATAAAATCTGACTAGAAAAGAGAGTTACTGACTTCCCTGGGAATAATAAAAAGCTATTAATGCACACAGTCAGTGTGATTAAAGAGTGCCTGCATGGGAGCGTTACTACAGCAGGTTAGAGGGCTGCTCTTAGAGAACGATTCAGTCCCAGGCCAAAGACATGAATTCTAAAATTCAAGGCTCGGGATTATTAATTCCATAGTTTCTAAATCTAGAAATTACTAAACCCTAAAATGTTTTAGGTGGCAGAAATCTCCCAAATGATATGTCTAGTAGATTTCAACCAAATTCAGAGCCAGGAAAACCTTGTTTCAAACAAGATGTTATAGAAGAACACTGGCCAGAAAATGACACTGTTCTGTATGAAAGGAGGCAAGACAAGTGAGCCTGATGCCTGGAAATTTTCACACAACATCCCCGTGTGACAGGATTCCAGGCTTCGGAAACCACAGTTGGAAGGCCAACAGAATGTCCAGCTGAAGGACACATTGATAGTATGGGCATTAGAATTTGAATCCAGGTGTTCTGATTTCCACAGGCTTTTGAAAAATTCCTTGGTCAAAGTTCTCTTTGTTGACTTTGGCAGCTCTCTCTCTGCCTCCTTCTCACAGCAGCTGGAGGGTCAGCCCCTTTGGCCAGGAAGTCAGCTGGGATTGTCCTGTTCACATGGGGCTTGTCTTTGGTTCTGCCACCTTGCTAGGGCTTAGGGATACACTGAAGACAAGACATGGCCCTGCCTTGGAGGGGAAAAAAGGTCAGGGTTTGCAAAATAGGGAAAACCGGAAACATCTAGAGGAATGACAAGACAGAGACATGGATTTTAGGGAAAATTTTAATTAATTGTGGACAACTCCTGGGTCGTGTCTTTTGTGCTCTCTTTCTAAGGTCTGAATATTTAAAGGGATGGAGCCAAGACAAGCTGTACTTTCTCTACCCTTTTCCATCTTTTCAACCCAAGCACTTGTTTCCAATCTCTCAAGGTGATGGCTTTCAAACTAGCTCCAAGGTTAAATACATGTATGGCATGCATTTGCATAAAAATTAAGTTAATTGGTAGAATTTTTCCAAACTAAAGATTAGCTCTCAAAGTGTTTTTTAGCCTTTAATGTCTGCTATTGCTTGTCTGTCACTGTGAGCTAACAGATGGCAAAAGTAATGAACATAGAGCAAAGGAATATTTATGTAAAACTTAGAAGCAACTGTTCCTACTCAGGTTAATAGCTGGTTTCTTTGCAGACCTGTGGGCTCACGGCTTTATGCTGCACCCATACTGTATAGGCTATTGTGTATTTAGTGAGAATAATAATTAGTAATTCATACAACAAGAATATCAATTTTTGTGCTTATATACACTTAGAATATCTATGCTTCATTGCCAAGAAGCCGGGAATAGTGGTAGTGTCTGGGAAAGATAAAACATCTTAGAGTAAGAGATGGGAAAGAGACTTACCTTTTATTGTATATCTATGTTTATGAGTTGAAATTTTTACCACATGCATCATTTCAGTTTTCAAATAAATTAAAATTGAAATATGTGTGCTTTATACATACCATGCTGGGACAACCCCTCACTCATCCTGACTTCATTGGTCTGAGATGTAAGCTGGACATTGGGTTTTTAAAAACTTTTCAGAGAATTAGAATGTGCCCTTAAAAATTAGAAACACCAAAGGGTATATGTGAAACTTGGTAAACGGTCTGTGAAGCTAGTGAATGATGCCCCATGAATATATCAATGTACACAGCTATGATTTAATAAAAAAAAATTAGAAACACTGCTCTAAGGTATTATTAGAGACTCTTTCATTGTTATATATCCATAATTATAACTTGTTTAAGTCAGGCATTCCTAGCCATTTTGCAAGGGGAAGGGCCTTCCCTTGAATGTCAAACATTTTCATAGTACCTCATACCACAGTTGACATATTCACAGTGACTGAGAACATAAAAAATGTCAGAGAGTTACTATGAATTAATCTCAACAAAATTGCTACAAATTTGAAAAATAATAGTATGTATATAAGTATAGGTGAGAACAAATTCTCTCTGTCAGTAATTTCACATTCTTCTACTTTTTATATAAGTTTTATCTACTCTATGTACAAAGGCTCCTTGTACAATCCCAGGTTTCCCAGAAATATACAGCCTTCAAGGTAGGAATCACTGAATTTAGCAATTCCTTTTTCTGAGAAAGACTGTACCTAGGAAGATATTTTTACCTCCTGGGTAGTAGACCACAAAGAGCTGATATTTCTATAGTGTTGACTTTAGATCTGCTTATTTTTTGTTATTGTTTGATTTAAATTTCTGTTCATATGTCAATATTCTCCAGAATATAAACTATGCCATTGGCGATCTTATTATGAGACCCTCCTAAATAGGCTTTTCTCTCTGGGTGACTTTGCTGGAGCTGTTTACTTGTTTGGAATGACCGTACAGTATGAACCTCCTTCTTTTTGATCTATGCCTTCCTCCATCATGGTGGCATCCCTTCTCCACATAGCTTTTAGTGGAAATTCTCTTTGCACCCTTTGCTAACGTTATGAGATAACTAGTGCTTTAAATATTTGATGCCAGACTGACTTTTCTCTTTGGTCTTTTGTGTTCCTGGTATAAGACACCCAATTCCTCAATAGGGAGGGAGAGGGGCTGCAAGGATTTTTCAGAGTTATTGGCTACTTTAGGGAACCCAAAGAACTTTTGAGCCTCTTTGTAAAATGATGGTATAAATATGAAACCCTTATTAGAAGCTCGTTAAAGGTCTGAAAATTGCCAAACCTGAAGGCTTCATGCTATGCTATCTCAAATTTTTTGTGGTCATAGATTTCCCACTTCCAATCAACAATCAATTTTCATTTAACCAAATTTAACCCACATGCTAGTCTAAGGAGAATTATTCAATATGCTGCATTGTTCTTAGATATATATCACCACACCTGGCACTTGGCATGGTTTGTACTAAGCCTTACACATTTTTTTTTCTGTCAGTTCTGAAAACTGTGGATATTTTTCCTTTTTTGCAAATATATGATTTTATCATTAAAAATCATTAAGGAACCAGAAAGGCATTTCACCCCTTGAATATGTAATAAATATAGAGTTCAAGTTCTATACATTTTGCAAGCAAGCAAGATTACAGCCATCAATCAACCTATAGTAACTTTTACTTAGTTGTATTTTAAAGGTATATGGGGTAACAGTAGTAGCAGAAAAAAAGCCTGTCTCACCTAAATTGTCACATCATAGTTACTAATAATGTTAAAGTATTCACCAGAATGTGCTCATAAGTCTTCAAAAATGACAGCTTGTTCTTCTATAGATTTTATTCTTTGGCTGTTTCTCAGCCATCCTCATGAAATTCTATGTCTATTATAATAAAGATTTTTTTCTACTTTATTTCCTTATAGTCTTTTTTATTTGATCACAAAAATACATGTTTATTATAGAGCATTTTGGAAGAAAAATATATATTAAAATAACCCTCTTAAAGTCAGCTATACCATTCAGAGATAGCCACTCTTAACACTTGGTGCATTTTCTTTTCTCTAGGCAAGGTAAATGTGTGTTAGAGTGTGTGTGCACACATATATTTATATATATATATATACACACACACACATTTATAATTCAAGTAGGAACATACTGAATACAACACATTTTTGTGTTCTGCTTTTTTCTCTATAAATCTCTGGTTAGCGTCTATTTCCCCATTCCCCATGCCCCAATCTTCTCTTTCCTTACATTCGTTTTATCCCAATTTTAGATCTCAATTTTTCTCTTCCATTTGGTTACAGAATTTTCCCTACTGATAGTTTTCTCAGTCCTCATCTTCCTATCCACTGATCCACCCTTAGTGCTGTGGTCAGAAGCAATATTCTACAACAGGGCACAAAATCACACGATTCCCCTGTTTTAAAAGCTATTGACATGTTGCCTCTGCCCACAAACTTAGTCCAAGTTCCCTGAATGACCTTCATCCCCCTACTCAGGCTTATCTCTCCATCACGCCAAGCTGCTCTCTCCCTCTGTGTATTTTATACTGTTGCAGCATTCCTCAAGAAGTGACCCACATACCACTCCTTCAGCATCACATGGTAACTTTGAGCAATGCAGGGTCTCAGGTCATATCCCAAGCACCAGAAACAGAAACTTCAGGCATGAATCCCAGGATTCTGTATTTTTAATAAGTTCTCCAAGTCATTTTTGAATATACTACAGCATGGAAACCTCTTTTCTAAGACTAATTAATTGAGGCCAGGGGTGGTGACTTACACCTATAATCCCAGCATTCTGGGATGGGGTTGCTTGAGCTCAGGATTTCAAAACCATCCTGCCCAAGAGTGAGACCCTGTCTCAAAAAATAGCTGGGTGGCATGGCAGACTCCCATAGTCCCATCTACTTGGGAGGCTGAGGCAAGGGCATCACTTGAGCCTAAGAATTTGAAGTTTAGGCTATGATGCTACAGCACTTTACTGAGGGTAGCAAAGTAAGACTTTATCTCAAAAAAAAAAAGAAACAAAAAAAGATCAACTAATTGAAAAACCTAAAAGTGATGGTTTAAAGGAATTTCCCATCAATTATATACTTCATTTGATCCTCATTGAATTGCTCTGAAGTTGGTTATATCATTATTCTATTCACACACAGATGAGAAAACATACAGATGATCAGATCAAAAGATATCAAGAGATTTGTCCAATTCGCACGGTAAGTAAAGTCCAGAGATAAGGTTCAAATCTGCTTTTCCAATACAAATTCTATGAGCTTTTTGCCCTACAATTACAACTTCCTACTTTTCTCTGTAGTGAGAGTGATGTTGTGTTTTGTGCCCTCGGTAAATTTTGGATCATCTGTTCAGGTACACATTGTGGGTGCCCCTATCATACCTATCCCTCCAGTACTCACCTTTCCAGTACATGTGGCTGGTCAGCATCCTGACACTGGAAGTGTCAGGCCGTTGGTGCCCGCAGGAGCCAATGACAGATGGGAGCTGAAGGATAAGTAACCCAGCTTCTTCCCCTGGAGTAGGGTGCAGAGACTCTGAGATGTGTTCTACACTGTCACCCTGAGTCCCCAGCAGAGTTCACAGTGATATATTGCTTATTAAACTTCCTTTCTTTTTAATTTAACTTTTTAAATTTCAGATTAGTATAAGGGTACATACAATTAGGTCACATTGTTTGCATTTATAAGGTAAAGTGTGAGTTGTAGTTGCGTCCTTCACCCAGGAGGTGTGCCATATAGGGTACCTGTTAGTGGGAACTTACCAAACTCCCTCCCACCTATGTTCTCCCCCCTTCCAGAATTTAATTGTAGACCTGAAGTTATTGATGTACTAGTTGCAACAGAGTACTGAGTACATGGGGTGCTTGCTTTTTATCTCCTTCCATTCTCCCTCTCTCATATTCTCATTCTCCTCCTGTACTGCCTGGGATCACCTCCCAGGTAAACTGCTTGAATATCATCTTAATATGATGCTCTGCTTCAGGGAACTCAGTTTAAGACAAAAACCCAGCTTAAACATGGCTTTTGAATTTCAAGTGGACAGAAACACAAATCACATTGATGGCAACCACCACAATAAACATCAGTGCTCATAGAGCCAAAGGCCCAGGTACAGATTTGGATTCTGAAGTCTGGTAATGTGATGCCTCCAAATTTGTTTTTATTTCTTAGAATTGCATTGGCTATTCAGGGTTTTTACTGTTTCTGTATGAAATGAACTATTATTTTTTCAAGTTCTTCAAAGTATGATGTTGGTATTTTGATGGGGACCGCATTCAATATGTAGATCCTTTGGGTAGTATGGACACATTAACAATGTTGATTCTCCCCAGCCATGAGCATGATATATGGTCAGGGTACAATATCTATAGCACACAGACGATCTTTAGAATGTAAAAAGGTATTTGCATGTTACAAATCTGACAAAGGGATGATAACTAGAGTCTGCAGAGAACTTAAGCTAATCAACAAGAAAAAGACCAAACAATCCCATTTATAAGTGTGCAAGAGACTTGAACAAAACTTTACCTGAAGAAGACATACAAATGGCTAAGAAACACATGAAAGAATGCTCTTTGTCCCTAATCATTAGAGAAATACAAATCAAAACCACTCTGAGATATCACCTAACCCCAGTGAGAATAGCCCACATCACAAAGTCCCAAAGCTGCTGATGCTGTCATGGTTGTGGAAAGAAGGGAACACTTTTATATTGTTGGTGGGGTTTCAAACTAATACAGCCTCTATGGAAAGAAGTATAGAGAATCCTCAAAGTGCTAAAAGTAAACATTCCATCTGATCCCACAATTCCATTACTAGGTATCTACTCTGAAGAAAAAATATCATTTTATCATAAGGACATTTGCACTCAGGAGAATATGTTCCAGGTCCCTCCATGTAAACATAAAAGAGGTAAAGTCTCCGTCTTTTTTTAATGCTGCATACTCCCTGTAGATTCTTGCTCTTAAAGTCTCCTTCATGATATCTAAATGATCACAATTTAGGTGCATAAGGTGAGCAAGGAGCTGAGATCTCCATATCAAAATAATAGTTGAATCTTTTCCCATAAAGATGCTTATTCTAATAAAACTATTTCATCACAGGATTCGCTCCTCTTGCAGTGCAGACTTTTCTATATGGGGCCCGGCATTACTTAAATGGTCATGTTTCCTCCAGACATAATTGTCTGTTTACTCCCATCTTTTTGAACAACTCAATAATTACCCTAGAACTCCTCTGTTTACTCAGTGCTGGATCCTCTGGCAGACATAATGACTAGCAGATAGCATGAAGCCAATTTTCCAAGTGAATGAGGAGTGCTTTATTCCTCATATTACTCTTCACACAACTAGGACAACCTGGCATCCAGTGTGCCAGGAAAGTAGACAGTCTGAGCTTCCTTTGAGGGAAGTATGCAACATGCTAATCTTCTTTCTCAAAGGCAGGTATATTTTTTAGAATTTGGCATGCCTGGAGAACTCTCTTTAGTTTTCTTGGATATGTGACAAGTGAGGATATTTTAAAAATCAATAGTATTTCTCTATGCTAGCAGCCAACAATCAGAACTTAAATTTTAAAAAGTATCACTCAAAGTAAAATAGAAAATATGAAAAATTCTTAGAACTATACTCAAAGACGGGTTAGAGCAATACACTGAAAACTAAACGTTGCTGAGAAAAAGTAAATATGACCTAAAGACAGATGTGTGCTGTATTTATGGAGCAGAAGACTCATTCATTATTGTTGAGAAGTTAGTGCTCACCAAATTAATCTATAGATTCAACAAAATCTTTCAAAATTCCAGCAGGTTTGCTTGTAGAAATTTAAAGGCTGATTCTAAAGTTCACATTGACATGCAAAGGATCTAGAATGTCCAAAACAATTTTGAAAACTGCGTAGTTATTATAAAGTTATAGTAATTGAGACAGTGTGTGGTACTGGCTCCATGACAGACAAATTAATCAATGGAATAAGATAAAGAGTAAAGAAATAGATCCACACATGTGGTTAGCCAATTTTTGATAAATGTCAAAGAGAATTGAGTGGGCAAAGATATTCTATTTAACAAATGATGCTGCAACAATTAGATATTCATATGCAAAAAATATAAACCCCAATGCATGCCTCATGCAATTTATTAAAATTAACATAAATGGATCAGAGACCAATATGTAGAACCCATGGCTATAAAATTTCTAGAAGAAAACATAGGGGATAATCTTTATGACTACGTTAGAGAAAATTTCTTAGATACACTACTAAGAGAACAATTCATAGAATAAAAAATAAATTAGACTTCTTAAAAATGTTCACAGCTATGATTTAATAAAAAAAAAGAGGGGAAAAAATTAAAAATGTTTAACATTTGGAAGATACTATTAAGAGAATGAAAAGCCAAACCATAAACTGGGAGAAAATATTTGCATTTGAAAAGCGTATATCTGATAAAGAATTTGTATTCACTTACAGATAAGGTTGGATCTCATTATTCACAATATTATGTTCTGTAAAGTTACCCAAACACTGAGTTAGTAAAGAAAGAATTATTGGAATTATTGCTCCTTGTGGAAACACATTTTTAGGTTCCTATGAGTCTCTGGTCACAATAATTTCATTAACGAATCAAAAGATAATTTGGTTTACATATGTTTCTGTTTAAGTATATACTTCTATTTAATACACATGTACATTGTTGATTCATTAACATTGAACTCACTGTCAATATCACTATAACTTATGCCTGACTGAAGCTTATGGAACACATGATTTTCTCCATAAGGCAAATCACAGCCTTTTTGCTCTTAGGAACACTAAAAGAATTTTAGCGCTAGACTTGGAGGCTATTTTAAATAGAGACAACACTAACAAAAACTACAAAAATGCAAAAGACCTGGTGCTAAGTAGTCCATGAAAAAAATATCTGAGAGTATGAGAGCTTAATCATTGACTTGTTCAACTGTAGCTGCAACGGAAAGTGGATGTCAGCCACTCAAATTTTTTACTACTCTTTGCATGTCCATAAATGATCTTGAAAATACCATAAGTATTGATTTTGAGATTATAAATACATCTTAGTAAGAAGGAAAATTTGCAAATGCAGAATCCATGCATAATGAGAAACATATATTCAACAACAAGCAAAAATTAACTTAAAAAAGACAATAAAATATTTAAACCCTTCACTAAAGATATATGAATAGCAAATAAGTACACAGTTGTTTAACATTAGTCATTAGGGAAATGTGAGTTGAAACCACAAATTTATACTACTACACATGTATTATAATAGCTAAAATTAAAAACATTGATAATATTGTCAAGAAACTAAAAAGACAACCTACAGAACAGGAAAGAAATTTACAAATTATCTATTTGATAAGATCTACTATCTATAATATACAGGTGTCCACAAAGGTTGTGCATGAACTTTGTGGACACCCTTTATAAAAACTATTGCAACTCAACCACAAAAGACAAAAAGCCCAACTGAAAAATGGGCTAATAATTTGAACAGACATTTCTCCAAAGAAGACATATAAGTGGCTAACAAACATACAAGGTATGACAATTAGGTTTGTGAATGATTCTGGAAAAATTGTCACATACCTCCTTGCTGAATATGACTATGGTCACCTTTGAAGTGCTCCCCTTGGGAAGCTGTGCATTAACACCAGTGCCCAGTACACCTTACAAAGCAATTTTGGAACTTTTTTTCTGAAATGGCCATCAAATCTGTCTTTGTATTACCCTTGATGTCCTGAACATCATCAAAAAATGTCTTCTTTTCAATATTTCCTTTATCTTTAGATAAAGAAAAAAGTCACTGGCAACCAGAACAGCTGAGTAGAGAGGCTGTTCCACTACAGTTATTTGTTCACTGGCTCCTTGTGAGCTAGTGCCTTGTTGGGATACAAGAGCCTGGAGTTGTTGGTCAAGATTTTCAGCTCAAGTATGGAAAAAAAAAAAAAAGTATCCTATGTACTCATTACTACTATGAAATCAATATATAACCACCTACACACTCACATAAATGGCAAAACATAACTCTAGTCCAGAAAGTAAAAGGGAAGAGGAGAGAGAGGGGAGGGGAGGGTATTGGGGGGACCTCACCTAATGTGCATGATGCAATGGTACATTTCAAAACTATTAAGAAATGAGTATAATTGTGATGGATGTGTTACTTAGTTCAATGTAAACATTTTACATTGTATATCGAAGCAGTACCCTGAACCCCATAAATGCATCAATGTACAAAGTTATGATTTAATAAAAAATAATTAAAAAAAAGATTTTCTTAAATTTTCTCAACAGATATTTACTTGGTGAGCTATGCTTCTCACAGTCAGCTGACAATTTTGATGCACGACTTAATGAATTTTTGCAATGTTTTCCTCACTTCTTCTGATTACTCGATTTCCTGATCTCTCTTCATCAGTGATGTTTCTCTGCTGTCAGAAAACATTTAATCCAGGTATACACTGCCATTTGCTTCATGGCATTATCCTTATAAAATGGGACTAACTTGTCCCTGTTTTCACTTTCACTCTTGCCAAGTTTAACTAGAAATTTACAAATGTTTGGTTATTCTTTCTAATTCAAGCTCCAACATTCTTGTGACAGCACACAAGACAACAGAATGAACACCACTCATCACGACTCTGCCATGCATAGACATGAGCACAACTACAAGACACCGACATTCTATGGTTATGAAACTTCACCAAGTTGTTGATTCAGTGCTCCTTCACGAGTGGTCGGTGGCAAGTTTACAAACTTATTTGTTAGACCTTCATATGAAAAGAGGCTCAACATCATTTTTCATTAGGGAAATGCAAATCAAAATCGTGAGATAAAACTTCACATTCACTTCAAGAATGCCCATAATTATTTTATGGAAAATAAGTATTGGCAAGATGACAAGGAATTAGAACCCTAGTACATTGCTGGTGGGGATATAAATTGGTTCCACCACTGTGGAAAGCATTTTGACAATACCTCGAAATTCAAACATAGAATTACCGCATGATCCAATAATTCTACTCCTAGGGATATGCCAAAAAACACTGAAAACAAATATGCAAATACATAATTGTGCATGAATGTTCATAATAGCACTACTCACAGTATCCGAATGTCTCCTAAAGGATGAATGGATAAACAAAATGTGATTATCCATATAATGGAATAAGATTAAACCGTAAAAAGGAACAAAGCACAAAGGAACATCTACATGCTATGATGTGGATGAACCTCAACAACAAGTTACATGAAAGAAGCCAGACATGAAAGATTATGATTATATTAAATAACGCCATTTCCATCAAATCTCCAGAGTGGGTAGATCCATGGAGACAAAGAGTAGATTAGGTCCCTGGGACCTGGAGGCAGGGGCAATGTGGACCGAATGTCTCACGGCCATGGTGTTTCTTTGGAGTTAATACAAATGTTTTAGAACTGAATACAGACAGTAGTTGCACACATTGTAAGGCTGATAATGCCACTGAACTGTACACTTTAAAAGTATCGGTGAGAATGTGGGGAAAAGTAGAACTCTCGTACAAGCCTGGTAGAAATGTAAAATGATCCAGTCACTTGGGAAAATTTGGCAGTTTCTTAAACGTTACACAGTCACCTGCTATATGCCCCACTGATTCCACTTCCAGGTTTTTACTCAAAGGAAAAGAGAGCGTAAAATATACCCAGACAGAGTTGTACACAAGTGTTCATGGTGGGTTTACCTGGAATGGCCAGGAAACTGGAAGCATTCTACATGTCTATCAATGAGTGCACACATAAGCAAGTTGTTTTAAATCTATATAATGGAGTCTTATTCTGCAATCAAAAGGAATAAACTATCAATATGTAGGCAATAACACAGATAAATCTCAAATTAATTATGCTAAATGAAAGAAGCCAGATTACAAAAAAGAACATACTTTTGACTCCAATTACATGTATTTCTAGAAAGTGCATACTAACCTATAATACTGAAAACAAAGCTATGGTTATGTGGGAATAGGGGCAGGGGATGGAGGACAAGGAATGGAGGGAGGAGGGATTAAAGGAGGGATTCGGGGTGGCACCTGTGGCTCAGTGAGCAGGGTGCCGGCCCCATATACTGAGGGTTGTGGGTTCAAACCCAGCCCCGGCCAAACTGCAACAAAAAAATAGCCAGGTGTTGTGGTGGGTGCCTGTAGTCCCAGCTACTCGGGAGACTGAGGCAGGAGGATCGCCTAAGCCCAGGAGTTGGAGGTTGCTGTGAGCTGTGTGATGCCATGGCACTCTACTGAGGGCAATAAAGTGAAACTCAGTCTCTACAAAAAAAAAAAAAAAAAAGGAGGGATTCGAAAATATGGAGGGAGGAGCATATTCATTACCTCCGCCCTAGTCATTTAGCAACATTTACCGAGCACATATGCATACAATATGGCATAGACTATATTAGGTACACAACGTTTTTAAATGTACACAACAACGTTAAGATGAACTTACAATAATTTATGATTTCCAATATTGTCAGGCATTGTTATTGGTACTTTATGTGCATTATGCCATATAATTCTCACAATGACCTTATAAAGGAAGTACAATTATTCTATCCATTTTACAGATATAGACAGTAAGGATGGGAGGAATTAATTTTCCTCTAAATTTACACATGTGTAAGTGATGAAAGCAAAATTTTGAACCTATGTTTCCTAGATCCTGTAGTTCAGGGATATTATTATACATCTGCCAAGAGTTATCATATTGCTCAGTTTAAAAATATGCAGTTTATTTTGGGACAAGTAAACCTCAACAAAACTGTTTAAATAAACCACAGAAGACACACAGCATTCTGTCTGCTCTCTAAAGGTTTTCTTATAGTATATGTGCTGTCATCATTCCAGTTAGTTCATTTAGTTCATTCTTCTTCTGTTTGCAGCAGGACTAAACACAAACTGTGTTAACCTTGAACGTGTGTCCCAAAGAGGTGAGCTAACTCACTGGGGTGGGGGGATCACTGTCATTTCTCACTTGAATCAAAGGAGAGCCAGAGTCTCACCCCTATATCCAAGTGCTACCTTTGCTTTTTTCTATCAGAAGAAAGTGCTTTTCACCTTTTCTTCACATTACTTTTAAAATCTATTAAGTTCATTGGTTCTCATAACCTGAGGGAGTCTAAAGCAGTGCCCTTTAGACTCGTGTGGTGCACAGATGTTTATCATCCTACAGAAAGGTAAGTACAAAAATTCAGAATAGGGGTATAAACATTATAATAGCAAGTTGAAAGAGCAATTTTACATGCATTAAATATAATATATTTATTTTATATGTCCTTTTAATTTTATTCTTTCTGTTTTTTTCATAGTAGTTATAAATTATTTTAATGAAGTGTATATTACTTTCAATTTGGTCGATAATTGAACTGAATATTGGACTAGAAAAGTGTTTATTGCTCCAAATGAAAATATTTTCTCTCTCTCTCTCTCTGTGCATCTCTCTCTCTCTCCACACACACACACACACACACACACACACACACACACACACACACACACACGGTATAGGAAGGAGTAGTTTCACTATAATACAAAAGATCAAGAGTGCTGACTCTGATATCAGACTATTGGGATTTAATTTCTGCCTCTCCCACTTGCTAATTGTGATTCTGGGAAACTACTCTGTGCCTTTTTATTACCTGTTAAATAATAATAATAAGATATTGTTATCAAACTTCCCTTATAGAGTTTCTGTGAGCATATGAAAATTGCCTAGAAGAGGAGCTGGCACATAGTAGATGCTTGAAATTAGTTAATATTTTTAAAAAACAATCAGTCAAATCAAGAAGGCAATAAAATAACACAGATTTTCTCACATTAAAATGTTCCAACTATTTATGATTATTAATTAGAGAATGACCTTCTCAACAGCAAGGGTGTGCCCTGTCCATCTTTGCAGCCCTAGCCTGAGTATGCGTGACAGGTGTGCAGTCAGCACTGCATAAGCTGCCTGGAGCACTCCTCCCCAGGACACGGCAGACCGTCTTCTCCCTGTCCATTCTCAGCTTTTAAAGTCCTGGCCTCAGAAATTAGCTCATCATTCTCCATCATTCTCTGGCCCATCACCTAATTTATCTTCCTCCTATCTCTCGTCACTACCCCAAATTATTTTTTCCTTTATTTATTTATTTATTGTTTTTTTCCTTCCTACTAGAATGTAAGGGCCGGGGACTCAGGAAATGTGCTTGTGTTTTTATTTGCTGTCTTATCACCTCAGGGCCCAATATAGTGTCAGGAACATAGCACAATAGTTTCTGCTCATCTTTTATTGTTTTTTAAGAAAGTATCAATCCACGACTAATTGAAATTTTTTAAAGTAGACACAAAAATGGTCCTTCACCACAGATACTGTGAGACATGGGTTTAATAAGGCTTATTCACTATTTTCACACATATGTAACTGAGCCACAGGGACATTTAGTGACTTGCCTGAGGGCTGACAGGTGGTTACAACAGAGGATCTGAATAAAACCCAGGACCACAGACTCCTGGTCTGATATTCTCTGCTCTCTTCCTGGTGACAAATCCCTCACCTTTAGCAGGATAAGGAATACACTGAGCTTCTCAGATGCCAGAGATGTGTGTGTGGCTAAACTTTTTGATGGCAGGTGGACGTCCATATGCCTCTTACTCTGAATGTTTTCTGATCCCAATATAACAACTGACACCCCACAAAGTTGTGCTGAAACAGTGGGGGTTCTATCTCTGATTCTCTTGGACAGGGCCAGTACTAGATTTGTCTTGATAAGTAAACATGCTTATTTGCTTTTACTATATTAGGCTTTGCTGGGCCAGTACTGATTTTTCATCAGTACTGGATTTGCCTTGATAAGTAAACATGCTTATTTGGTTTTAATATATTAGGCTTTGCTGTGCAGAACTAGATTAAGTTGTCAATCATCGCCCCCATATTTCATATTGTTTCCTCTGGGCAGGGGCATGTGTGATGTTATACATGTCTCGCCAATAAAACAGCCCTCTGGATTGAAATCTGTTCAGGACATATAGCAAGATGTCAAATTAATTGTACCGAAATAATGAGTTAGCACCAAATGCTAATTAAATATTGATGAAAGTCATACTTTCAATTATCTTCATTATGGCCCCCTGTTTTATGCTGGCATTAAATGCTGGTCTATCTGGTAATTAGCTGAGCACTATAAAAAAGCCAGAGTTATTGCCCTCAATATTAAAAGTGCTTAGAAAACACTTAGAAAATGGAAACTCTGAAAAAAATAGTAGTTTTTTTCTCAAAATGTTTGAAATTCTATAAATTTAGTATTTCCTATTTGTAGCACTAAATATTCCTTTATTTACTTATTCATTTATTTTTGAAACTGGGTAAATTAGAAGTCGGAAGGCCACAGAGGTTCTGGGTAAACTCTGCTGATTCATGTCTTTTTCTACTCAAGTTAACTTTTGGCATTTTTTAAACACCAGTACAGCTATCTACTTTTTTCCTTGCCCATAAACCAAATGGCTGCCTCTGGCAAATATCATTATTACCACCCACTGGATCGTGATCAGAAGGCTTCTCACAGCACAGTCCCTGCACCACTAGCATTAGAATCACCTAGGTTACTTCTTCTTCTTCGTCTTTTTTTTTTTTTTGAGATAGAGTCTCACTTTAGCCCAGGCTAAAGTGCCGTATTGTCAGCCTAGTTCACAGCCCTCAGACTCCTGGGTTCCGGCTATCCTCCCGCTTCAGCCTCCTGAGTTGCTGGGACTACAGATGCCCATCAGGACATCAGGCTACTTCTATTTTAGTAGAACCGAATCCTTGGTGGATTCAGAAGCAGACCTTGATAAAGAGTCAGTCATGTGTTACTCATCCACTGGTCTGGGGGCTGCTTTAAGACTCCTTCGATACTGTGGGGGGTTGTTATTAATAGTTCCTGTCCCAGGGTAAGTTTATCTGCATCCTTCACTAAGAGGACAGAGTCCGCTATAATGCGCAAACAAGGGAGCCATCCGAGGCTATTGGGTCGAGTCTTTTGGACAGGTAGGCAACTGGATGAGTCCAGGGTCCCAAAGTTTGGGTAAATACTCCCTTGGCTACCCCTTTATGTTCATCCACCTATAGATGGAAAGGCTTCATGGTATCGGGGAGGCTTAGTGCAGGAGAGGTTAACAGGGCAGTCTTGAGGTCTCTAAAATGCTTGGTCCCTGTCTGCTGACCACTGGAAAGGCTGCTCCTCCTTGGTGGCTTCATAAAGGGGCTTGGCAATTTCGGCAAACACCAGAACCCACAGTCTACAAAATCTGACTGTTCCCAAAAAGTCACACACCTCCCTGGTACTCCCTGGTGGGAGTTGGTATTCTGAGTACAGTTTGTTTTCAGTCTTCACTCAGCCACCTCTGACCACCTTTAAGCACATATCCCAAATAACTTAGCGTTTATTGACAAATCTGGGCTTTCTTCACTGATGCCCGATATCCTAGGTCTCCCAGGACAGCGAGCAGATCCTGTGTTCCTTGCAGGCAGTCTTGTTCAGTGGCAGCCGCTATTAATATGTCATCTACATATTGGAGAAGAGTCAAGCCAGGGTGTGACTTAAGGAACTCACCTAAGTCAGCATGGAGGGGCTCATCAAAAATAGAGAGTTCTTGAAGCCTTGTGGTAAGTGAGTCCAGGTTAACTGTCCGCTGATGCCCTCCTCTGGGTCACTCCACTCAAAGGCAAACATAGCCTGGCTTTGTGGAGCTAGAGGCAGACTAAAGAAGGCATCTTTTAAATCTAAAACGGTGTACCACGTTTGAGTTGGGGCCAAGGCACTTAGGAGAGTATATGGGTTAGGTATGGTTGGGTGAATGTCCATTACCCACTTATTGACCTCCCGTAAGTCCTGTACTGGACAATAGTCATTTGTGAGGGGCTTATTGATAGGCAGCAAGGCAGTATTCCAAACCAATTGGCAGGGGATTAAAATTCCCACCTGTAGGAGGTGTCTGATGTGTGGAAGTATGCCTTTCTTTGCCTCCGTGGCCATGGGGTATTGTTTTACTTTTATGGGTTCTGCTCCGGGCTTAAGTTCTACCAAAACAGGCGGCCAATGAATGGCTAACCCTATCCCTCCTGTCTCGGCCCATGCCAAAGAGTAGGAATGGAGCCATTCACTAATGTCCACTTGGGCCCCTGGTGGGTGGTGTTGATGAAGCTTATACTCATCTTCTAGCTGGACAGTCAGAACCTGTATAAGGTGCCCTTGATTATCTGTGACCTGAGGTCCATCCTGCTTGAAGGATATCTGTGCCCCAATTTTAGTTAACAGATCCCTTCCTAGTAAGGGATATGGGCAGTCTGGGATAACCATGAATGCGTGGGATACCCAGCCCGTGCCCAAATCCACAACTCTTCGGGTAGTCCATGAATATTGTTTCATTCCAGTTGCCCCTTGGACCCAAGATTTTCTTGTATCTAGCTTACCCTGATCCTTTATAAGCACTGAATGTTGAGCTCCAGTGTCCACTAGGAAGTCTATTGGTGTCCCCTTCCACCTTAAGGGTTACCATGGGTTCAGGGAGGGATGCTGAACCCTGACCCCTCTAATCACTCAATTCCCCCATTTCTAAAATGCAGGCTTCACTAGGCCTGCTGATTCTTCTTTTAGGACATTCTTTGGCCCAGTGTCCTATCTCCTTGCAGTAGGCACACTGGTCCCTCTGTAGACATCAGCACCCCCATCCCTGTTTTTCCTCTCCTTCAACTGTTAGTCGCCTTAGTCAAGCCTTCCCATCCTTTGACTTGGCAGCTGTGGCGGCCAGCAGGACTTTAGCCAGGTCTTGTGTTTGCTTGGCCCGAGCCGGAGTCTGCCTTTCTTCTGGTGTCTCTCTATTATAATAGACTTTTTCCACTACTGCAAGCAAATCCTATAAGGATTTCTCAGCTAACCTATCTACTTTCTGAAGTTTCTTGCTTATGTCGGGGGCAGATTGGTTAACAAAAGCCATGATAACTGCTGCTTTGCTACTGTCTTCTTCAGGATTCATGGGAGTATAAGTACAAAATGCTTCCATGATCCCCTCTAGAAAAGCAGCAGGAGACTCATTCTTTTCCTGCTGCACGTTCCTACCTTAGCCAAATTGGTTGGCTTATGGGCCGCTTTCTAGAGACCCCTCATTAGAGTCTGGCAGTAGGCTCGGAGACTCGTCTGACTATTTCCTGTATGAAAGTCCCAATCAGGGCAGGTAAGGGGAAAAACAGCATTAATCTCAGCAGGGTTAGTGGTCACAACTCCATTAGCACCCACAACCGACTTCCAGGCCTCCGACAGAATTCTCTCTCTTTCCTCCGTGGTGAATAGTACCTATAAAAGCTGCTGACAATCATCCCAAGTGGGCTGATGAGTGAAAAGAACAGAATCTAAAAGATTAAGTAAAGCACTAGGTTTTTCAGAAAATGTAGGGTTTTGCATCTTCCAGTTATACAAATCACCAGTGGCAAAGGGCCAATAGTCAAGGTCTTGCACCCGGAGCACATGTTGGGGGCTTGTGGCCCTCAAGGGAAGGACGGTTGAGTGGGCATTTGCCTCTCATTGGGCTTACTGTCTGGTGTATGGCGGACTTCCAGTGGCAGATCTTGCTGCAGTTTCGGCTTCAGCAGCGGGTTCCCCAGCTGCCGCTTCCCCGGGAGGCGTGGGCTCAACCTGTGGAGGGACTGGAGGATGAAACGGAGGAGGACAAAAGAGATCCTGATCCATACTGTCCTGTAAAACAGGGAAAAGTGGTGCAGAAGGTTTGGGTTTAGTGGACTTAGTGGGTTTCTCAATAAGGGGCTTCTCACGCACTGTGAGAACCACTGCACTGTGTTGGACATCATCCGTTGGGGGCAAAATGGCCTTCAGCCAAGGAGGGGGATCTTCCACCAGGTCCATCTAGGTGGTAATGTTCGGAACCTGGTCAGGGTGACCAGTCCGTGAACGATAGACAATGTCTTTAACCTGGAAAATAATGGGAAGGTGAAAGGTCCCCTTGGGAGGCCAGCCAACATTGAAAGTTGGCCACTCGCTCCTGCAAAAAGTAATTAGCTTAGCTTTCTTCATCATGAGTCCCAAGTCTTGAGCTCTAGACTTGAAATCTGAAAAATGATCAAGGAAAAGAGAAAGAAGGGTTGTCTGAGTCTGTCCCATATTTAGAATCAGAGGTGCCCCGTTAGGACCAACCACACTAAAATACCAATAAAACACATAACACACAAAAGGAGAAACAAGACTGATGGTCCGTGGAAACAAAACTGAAAGTAATCCAACGGTCTTTGACCATGCTGCGGGAGCGACCCATTATGCCCAGGCAAAAGGACCATAAGGGGATCTGCAGCTACAGTGCACCCTGGGGATTCCACGTCCCAGGTCAGAGGGCTTGGAACTCCTTCATTTAGTGCCGAGACATCTCCACGGCACTCCTGGCCGGCAGCCTCCAGCGCGTCCGCCTTGACTTTATGCCAACCACACCATACAGACTTACAATTTCAAAGGTAACCATGATAGACAAGACACACACTTACCACTTAATGGCTCTTTGGGTCAGGGGTCCTCAGGGGGCCTTGGGGATCCCAGATGAGCCCCCAAATAATGTGCCCACATCCTGAAGTTCCCAAAGATCACCAGGGAGCTGATTCCAATACAAAAGCAAAAGAGCCTTTTATTGCAAGCTCGAGCTTGGACTCCTGGGGGCTCCACTGCAATGGATCCAAGCCAGGAGCCCCGAGCTCTGAAGCAGGGGATTTTTATAATGCTGCACAGCAAGTGGGGTGTATACAACTTGAACAAAGGGGCTGCTTCTGGATTGGCTGCCATTGGGCCTGCCAGAAGGCAGATTCCTGATTGGGGGCTGGTGACTCATGATTTCCGGGAAATGCCTGCTTTTACAAGAAAATGAAACTTTCAACACAAAATGGTGGAGAAAACAAAACTTAACTCCTAAGATGGTGTCATCCATCCAAGATAGCATCAGTCTGGTTCTCTCAAGACCATGATGCCAAATGAAATAAATTGTCACAAAAAGACAAATTCTGTACAATTCCACTTCAATGAGGGAATTAGTGTTGTCAAAATCACAGGAACAGGAAGCATAATGGTGGTTGCCAGGAGCTGATGCAAAGGTAAATCAGCTTTGGGGAGTTTTTGTTTAATGGGTATAGAATTTACATTTTACAAGATAAAAAGAGTTATGGATACAGGTGGGGGGGGTGATGGCTGTGCAACATTACGAGTATTTAATACCACTGAACCATACATTTGAAATGATCAAGATAACTAATTCATGTTATGGGTATTATATGAAAATTAAAAAAGGAGGGGGATGGGCACAGTGGCTTATACTTGTAATTCCAGCCTTTTGGGAGGACAAGGCAGGGGGATCACTTGAGGTGAGGAATTTAAGAGTACAAGAAGCTATGATCACAACACTATACTCCAGCCTGGACAGCAGGGTGAGACCCTGTCTCTAAAACAACAACGATAACAATAATAATGATAAAGAAACTTTAAAAAATTGGACAAAGCAAAAATAAAACCAATATGTTCACTCTGCTGTTCTTTCAGCTTGGCAGGTTCTTCTCCCAGAGAGGGACAAGTCACATTTCCTCAGCCCCTTCAGATATCAGCTCAAATATCACCTTCTCAGTGAATCCTCCCCTGACCCCCTCTCCCCAGTTAAAACTGCAGCAACCTCCACCTGACTGTGGGACTACCTATGTCCCTTTCATGCTTTATATTTCTTCTTAGCACCTTACATGTATGACCAATTAAGCTGAGTCTGAAATGGTTCCATAAGAAGGAATTGATAAGAGTTTGAGGTGGCTGTGAGCTATGACACCATGGCACTCAACCCTAGGGAAATACTTTAATTAGTTTTAAGTGAGGCCAGAGTACACACACTCTCTCTCCCTCTTTAGACATTCTGTCTCACAAAAAAAAAAAAGGACTTGATAAATATTTGTTCAGTTGATGACTAAATAATTTCATTTCATAATAATTTTTTACGGTAGGGATTGTTATCATTATTGTAGAAATAATCTTAGAATGTTTAACTGCCATTATGTGCTAGAGCATTGACTTAAACTTGAGTGTGTCTGACTCCAAATCTATGCTATCTTCACTCATGCTGCTGCTTCTTTGGTCTCCTAATTGCATCTTCCTTTGTCTAACACTCAGATCCCCAAAGAAGCTGAGTTAGCTGACCAGCCATGTAGTGTGGTTTGAAGGGTGAGCAAAGATGCTTATAACCACCAATAACTCCTTCATCACTATGCTCAAACTGTTCATGACCCCTCCCTCCAAAGCTTTTCATTTTAAATAGGCCTTGGTATCTTCTCACCTAAGAGCATAGCTTGGGGAATGCACTTGATTTTCAGAACTTGATACATGGAGATGAAAAACAGGTAGGACTTACCGGTGAGAATTAGTGAATAAGAAATGTTCATCTAAATTGAGTTATGGCGGAAAGCAAGGAATGGACTAGAATATTTCTTAAGTGTTCCTGCATCCTTGGAGGAGCAGGACTCTTGTCCCACACTTGCCATATTTCCATTGCCATGTTAACTTAACTTAGGGCACTGTTGGCTGTGAGTTGATTTCCATCACATTCTGAAAAAAGATGACCAACTATATTGCTTGCCCAAGTTTCCCCCTTATCCTTGGAAGTTGCATCAGGATGCAAAACAAATGGATCTAGTGGCAAAAAAATTATCTAATTAAGGAGACTTCTCCAAATTTGCCACCCAGAGAGGAATGTGATTAACAATTAAACTGCAGAAAGTGTGGTGGGGCAGGGGTGCAGACCAATTCAAAAGTGTGGAGAGGTCAGTTGTGGTGGCTCGTGCCTGTACCACCAGCACTTTAGGAGGCTGAGGTGTGAGAATGGCTTAAGCCAGGTGTTCCAGACCAGCCTGGGCCGCATGGTGAGACCCTATTTGTATAGAAAATAAAAAGATAATTAGCTGACTGCAGTGGTGGATGCTGGTAGTCCTAGCACTTGGGTGGCTGAGGCAGTAGGACCACTTGAGCTCAGAAGTTCAAGGCTATAGTGAGGTATGATTGTGCCACTGCATGCTAGCCTTGGTGACAGAGTGAGACCTTGTCTCAACAAAATAAAACAAACAAAAACAAAAGTGCAGGATCCGGCCAGTGGGCAAGGTGTCTCTGCAATTCAAGTCTCCAAATTTCTCCTACTGTCAAACATCACAAAACCGGAGATTCCACCCTGGTGTTTGTTCTCCTAGGCTAAGTGTTGCTCTCAAAGTCTCTACTTTTAGACTGTTTATCAGTGCGATGTCAAAAACAGCATAGGATGATGAAAAGGATGGCAGAAAGACTGAAGTGAGAATAGCAAAGTGCCCTTTAGAAAGTTATTTAGGGTTTGTTTGGGTGTGTGCCTTGATTTATCTGTAAAAAAAAAAAAAAAAAAAAACTCATGAGTTATGTGGAGGTTAGGATTGATGTGTAAAATGCAACTAGTACATTAGACACTGGTTGATTCACTTCTGTCAGTAGCTGCTCTAGTCATTGTCATCACCTTTGGAGTTATGTTAGTGAGGTACTTTTTTCTAAGGGGCACTTAATAAACATCTTCTTTAGAATGAGAATGCACTTTTTTTTTTAATTAAATCATGGCTGTGTACAATAATGCAATCATGAGGTACATGTACTGGTTCCATATACAGTCTGAAATATTTTCACCAAACTGGTTAACATAGCCTTCGTGGCATTTTCTTAATTATAATGAGAATGCACTTTTATTTTAGTCATTTGCCTGTTTGTTTTGAGATCCATTCCTTTCAAAGCAAAACAAGCTCAGGGGGAGAATCAGACCTTAGTGGAACAACTTAGCATGGAATCATGAAACAATATGGACTTGAGTCTGAGAGCCCTGGGCAAATCTGATGAATCTTGATGAGGACACTTATTGGCTATGTGACTCTGAGCAAGGTACTTCTCTGGGGGTTCATGTCCTCATGTGTAAAATGGAGGTAATAATGGTAATAATGGAGGTAATAAAATGGAGGTAAATGAAGGTTCCCTTCCCAAGTTGTCATGAACGCTAAGTGAGATGATGTACCCACATGTTAACATGGTGGCTGATCTCCAGTGAAGGCTCAATGTAAGGGAGCTGCCAGGGGGTCCAACTATGACATGAGAAAGGGCCTGGCAGAGATTCAGAGTGAATCTTCATAAATGTCATTTAGGTGCCTTATATTCACTTATTGAGATGGAAATAGAAGGAAAAGAGAGCATTAGAGAGTTGGTTCTGTTGGTTAGGGCTCCAGGCACAGACTAAAACATTGTGTGCTATACAGGTGGCTCTCGTCATCCCTCAAGAGGCTTCTGTCTCCTGCAGGGAAGAGCCAAGCCCTCACCTCGGTCTCAAGTCCGCATACGATCTAGCCCTGGCTGCTGCTTTAGCACCAGTTCTACCACATTCCCCTTGCTCAGTGGTTCCAGCCAGGGTCATTACGATATTACAATATTCAGTGCCCTCAGCCTGGACTACTCTTCCTCAAGCCTTTCTTTAACGTGTGCTCCTCACTGCACTTGGGCTTGAATCACCTCTATGGTAGGCCTTCCCTGACACACCATCTCTGTAGCACTCTCTTGCCACCTCATCCTGTTTCATTTATCTTCCCAGAACTTAGCTAAAGTATACCTCTGCTTGCTTAGTTGTCTGTTCACCCCTGTTAGAAAGTAAACTCCAGAGAGCAAGGGCTTTGTGGGTTCGCTCAGGCATTTAGGCGAGTACTTCACATATATAAGAAGTCCGTGAATATGAGTTGAATGAATTAGTGAATGAGGACAAGGCAGGACAGGGGAAGGAAGCTGGTGTGCTGAACACTTGTTCCTCGCTGGGGGATGGACGAGGCTTCATGACCCCTCTATAGGGTAGTCACCTTCTCACCATCGCACATGTGGATTCAAGACTCACAGAGAATAAGTAGCTTCCACTGCAAAGTGAAAATGTCCAAAATCATAGCCAGGATGTTCCCCTTGAACCTGTTCCAGTGCAGCCTCACACAGTGAGTGCCAGCATCACCTTCCCAGTTATACCAGAAGTTGAGGTTCTCCCTGTGTGCACACACCTCCCTCACTGCCTGTGTCTAATCCATCATGAAGTCATACTGACTTTGCCTCCTAAATATCTCTCAAGTTCATTTGCTTCTCTCCATCTTTATAGTTAACATTATAGTCCAAGGCATAATTATTTTTCTCTTGGATCTTGCAATAGCTTCCTAATTGACTCATTTTCCCCCATGATTACCCCTCTAATAATCCATTCTTTTCAGCGGAACCAGAGCAATCATTACAAAATGGAGGACTGATTATTCTCTGCTCTACTCTTTGCTTAAATATCTCAAATATTCAATATGACTTTTTCTTGTTCTTAGTATAGCACCATGGTCCTAAATTTGGCCCACCAGGCTCTGGACCATCTTGTTCTTGCCTGTTTTCTAGGAATTTCCACTCTGCCTACTGTCTACTGGCCACACTGGCCTGGTGCCGGGTCTCTGACTACTCCTGCTAAGGAATAAAAGATGAATTTGAGAGGTGGGTAAGTGCTGAGGTAGGTAGCAGGTAAGGCCTTCAGGTCATGATAGGAATTTTGCATTTTTTCAAAGCAAATTTGGATGCTGCTGGAGGATTTAAATATTTTTAAAATGTGAGTTTGGTGGGATGTGCCTATAGTCCCAGCTACTCTGGAGGCTGAGGTGGGAGAATTACTTAAGCCTGGGCAACACAGGGAGACTGTTTCTAAAAATTAAACAAATAAAAATAAAAAATAAATATTTTAAAAGCAACTCGAGAGTTCTTTGGCAACCAGAAAGTAGGAGACAAGAAAAGTTACAGTAATAACTCATGGGAGAAAGGATGATGGCCTAGTAGCTCATAGCCATGGGGAAGTGCCAAGATGTGGTCTTATTTGGAAGACGGTTTTGAAGGAAAAGTCAATGGGAGTTCCTGTTAAATTGGGTGTGGAGAATAAAAAAGAATTAATGAAGTTCACTAATTTTTTTTTTTTTGTCTGAGAAACTAAGTCGACGATTGTATCATTTGTCTAGTTTCATTGTGTCGGATAAGAGAATTATAATTAAGGAAAATGAAATTCTAATAAACCTGAGGAAGAAAGTGCTGGGGCAGACACAAAGGATTCTCATCTAGTCGTTTGTAAAGCCTACTGAGTAGCCAATTGATGATATCAAGTGTGCAGTTGGAGATGGGGAGTTCACAATGGAAGGGAAGGAGAAATTGGGGCTGGAGATATAAAGCATATACAAAACTAAGGGAATTCATGAGATCACCTAGTGTCAACAGAGAAGAACCCCGAGCACTATGCTCATGAGTATTCTACCATTTAAATCTCAAATCATAGACTCCTGGCCTCATTAATGAAAAGGCTCTAAGAGGTTAGTTATCAGGTCCAACCTCTCATTTTTTTCAGCAAAGAAACTAAAGCTCAAATGGTTAAATTGCTCATGTCAGGTCACATAATGAGTGCTGACAGAATCCGGCAATGACTGAAGTCTTTGGACTATATACCCACTCCTTCTTAATCTATCTTGTAATTAAAAGAATAACTCCTAGGGTGAAGGATAAAGAGTGAAGATCAATGGTATGAAAGAAAAATAGTGGGGGAACAAACTGTGCTGAACAATCTGTTTGCCCACTCTTCACCCCTTTACCTAAGTACAGAATACATACTAGTGAAGCATAGGGTCTTGGATGACTTTTGTAATATTTCTACTAGGACGGGCCTGCAAAAGTCCTGAACAGCAGCCCCGACTGCAGGAATATTACAAGCATGTTTCAGATTAAATGTGGGAGAATATGAAGCCTTGGGGGTTGGGGGGGAAAGGCAAAACTTCACCCTTTGTTCTCATATCATAGGCCAGAATTTAGTCTGTGTTGGCCCTTGTTTGAGGGCTCTAAATTTGGAGTGTAACTGGCTGGTGAGCAGGGGCTAGGCTGGGCAAAGACAGGATGGAAGCCACAAGGGAGGTAGATAAGGTAGCATTGGTCCTACTAGACCAAATGGGAGGAGGTCAAATTCCAGGACTGAAAAATGACCTTAGAAAGTGATAAGATCAGCTGTATGCCAGGAAAATATTCAGAATGATAAATAAAGAAGAATGTAATAAAAGAGAAAGATGAACCTTGCCAGGGAAGAGACAGAGATTATTCCCATCTGCTATCTCTGGTTAATGCAATTGTTGAACCACACAATGACAAATCCTTTTTTAACTTTATCATTCCACCTGGATTTATTAGTTGGTAATCTCTTGCAGAGTGGGGCTTTATTCCTCCCCCCCCCTCAGATATTTATTCATTGACATTAGCAGGTACTCATGGATTCCTATTTTACTCAAGGATTATGATGTGTTGTGATTCATTTTTATCTCTAATTGTCCTAGGCTTTGCCAAGGGAGCCCCTTTGAACTGGTTCCTGTGCTCCTTTGATTCACCTGTCATTCTTGAGCATTCTTTACTTGTTGGCACAAAAAAGTTTTAGTCTCATTATGAACTTTCCTGATTGTCCTCTCTGGTTCCTCCTCTATTGCCCATTCACTCCATGGCCTGCAAGGCCACTTCTGAGTCCTCACTGGTACAACAGCCACAGGAAGAACATCGCTGTGCTCTCAGGAGCCAGGGTCCCTCAAAGATCTGCAGCCCAGGGACACAGTCCCTCCCTCGCACTTCTCCACCTCCTTCTACAACTCTTCCCAAGTGTAAGCTCGGAGGTGCAGGGTTCCACCTGCTCCTGACTCTCACTTGCTCTGATGTCTCCCTAGTACCTTCCTTAAATAACAAACATACCAGCCAAAACAGTTCCAGTCATAGGGCCTCAAACCCAGTTTACTGGGTGTGTAAGGAGCTGGGTCTTTTCTTCCTATTCACTCAGAGCTTCATTGTCCACACCCCCTTGTCCCTGAATAACAGAGTAGTGCCCTGCCCAGAATGCTGAGGCCCTTCAGCAGACTCCAGAGAGGGGAGTGTGGAGCTAAGTGTGGTCTAGGGCTTAGCCATGCCCACGTCCCACCTCCCTGATCTGTTGGTCTTTTGCTGCTTTTAGTGACAACATTTTCACTCAGCCATAAAAAGGAATGAATGAAATGATGTCTTTTGCAGCAACTTGGATGGAACTGGAGACTATTCTCCTAAGTATCTCAGGAATGGAACAACAAACACCACATGTTCTCACTAGTGAGAGATAAATGACAGACACACATGGGCACGAAGACACAGAGAGGACATTAGAAACCAAGAAGGGTGGAGAAAGACATGGGAAGGTGGGAGGAGGGACAGGCTATCAGGGACAACGGACCTTCACTCTAAATGTCTGGCCTTCAGCATTATACAATGTGCCCATGTAACAAAAACATTTGTACGCCTTTTTCATATTTTGAAATAAATAAATGCAAGTGATTTTGAAATTCTGGCCTTCAGAACTCTAAGATTAAAAAAAAAAAAAAAAAGATAGATTGGGTCACCTCCCATAACCAGCAGTGCCCTGTGGAGCTCCAGAGACAGACACTCTGCTCTAGAGCTGTGCCAGCCACTAGTGGCCTCATGCAGAACCAGGCTGAATGGAACAACACAGCTGTGGGGCTGATGGTGTTGGGTTTCAGGCAGCTGCCAGGGTCCTTGTTTTTAGAGTGCCCTTGTTCAAAGAGAGACCAGACACCCTAAAGGAAGAGAAAGATAGGTTTACAGAGCAAGGAAAAGTTTACAAAGCTAGATATATTCACCATAGAAGGTGAATGGGCCTCCATTGCCATGGCAAATATGTAAGGAGGCCAAGGCTATGGCCAGTGGTTCTCTTTTATACTGCCTGGAGTATACCTGCTAAGACAGTAGTCAGAGGACTAGGAAAAAAACCCACCCTGGTGTTCAGAGGTCACCCGGGAACCAGAGTTACTGCACATGTGGACCCCCACTGAGTCTCTCTGAGAGCCTATGGGTGGGGGTTTGTAAACAGAAATGTAGATTTAAGCTAATGACACAATAATTAGTCTTAAGGCTGCCCTGGTCATGTTTAAGACCCTGTTGTACTTGTTGTTAGGCTAGAAAGTCTTCTACATCCTTTCGTAGTGGGCATGCTAAGTTCTGATTGGCAGATTGGTAGGATAGGCCCTCCATCAGGTGTGAGTAATCATTTGGAACAAAATTAAGGTGGGCAGCACCAACATGGAGGTCAGCTGCTGCCCAACCTATATGTTCTTCTCAGGAGAGCTGTTCCTAGCTAACTACCTAACAATGGCATCCACTGGGTCATAGTATGAGAGTGGTCAGCTTCCAAGTCTCTTACATGTAAAACACAGTTCTGAGTACCTTCTGTATTTCAGACAGTCTTAAGTGGTAAGGTTATATTGATACTTATATACTGAATACTAATAATCTCAATCTTAATAGATATTGTCCTCAACTAATTCACTGTCCAGCATAAGAGACACAAGTGGACAAATGACTGCAATGTATCATATTAAGTGGGATGCCAGAGATATGATGAAAACAGAACCCAGAGAACCTGGCAGAGATGTGAGGAAATGCTTTCAAGTCAAGCTCATGAGCTTTGGATGGGAAGCTGGCATTGGCCAGGCTGAGTTAACAACAGAAACAAAGGCACACAGTGAACAAAAACTTGGAGACTTGGAAGGGAGGCTTGTGTCAGCTGACAGTTATACACCAAAGGTCAGCCTGTACAGTCTTTCCGGAGGACAGTTTACATTTCAATAATCTTGGCCTTTGACCCATTAACTCTGTTTTTATAGCTTTATGCTAAGACAATAGTCAGAGGAATAGAAAACAAAATGTATGCACAAAACTATTTGTCTCGGTATTATTTATAATAGTAAAATACTGAAAATAACTTCTTTGCCTAAAACACTGCACTGTACTGAGGGAAAAGACTTTAAATGTAGTGTTTTAACACATGATTAAATAAAATGGGACATGCTGACATGTTGTTATTCTCATACACAGTTGGTTGCTTTCCCCGTATCCACGTCTCTGCTCCTTCACCAGAGTAGCCTGATCTTCCATTTCTGAGATGTAGTCCTGCATCTCTGGTAAGTCCTGCATATCTGGTTAACCCTGCATCCCTGGTGAGTTCTGCATCTCTGGTGAACCCTGAATTTCTGGTGAGTCCTGCATCTCTGGTGAACCCTGCATCTCTAGTGAGTCCTATATCTCTGATGAGTCCTGCACCTCTGGTGAATGCTGTATCTCTGGTGAACCCTGCATCCCTGTTGAGTCCTGCATCTCTGGTGAACCCTGCATCTCTGGTGAACCCTGCATCCCTGGTGATTCCTGCATTTCTGGTGAGTCCTGCATCTCTGGTGAACCCTGCATCTCTGGTGAACCCTGCACCCTGGTGATTACTGCATTTCTGATGAGTCCTGCATCTCTGGTGAATGCTGTATCTCTGGTGAATCCTGCATCTCTGGTGAACCCTGAATCCCTGGTGAACCCAGCATCTCTGCTGAACCCTGCATCTCTGGTGAGTTTTGCATCTCTGGCGAGTCCTGCATCTCTGGTGAATGCTGCATCCCTGGTGATTACTGCATTTCTGATGAGTCCTGCATCTCTGGTGAATCCTGCATCTCTGGTGAACCCTGAATCCCTGGTGAACCCAGCATCTCTGCTGAACCCTGCATCTGTGGTGAATCCTGTATCTCTGGTGAGTCCTGCATCTCTGATGAGTCCTGCATCTCTGGTGAACCCTGCATCTCTGGTTAACTCTGAATTTCTGCTTGGGAAAGGAGTCACAGAGTCTGGGAAGAATAGACCCCACCTCCCCAATCCCCCTAGCCACAAGCCCTAGAATGGGCTCTGATGGTTTTAAGACCAACAGCTCACCCACTTCTCCACTAGGGAGGGCACCTCACCTCACTGGGGTCATAAAAATGAAACCAAGAGCTTCTGGCTCATGACTCAGAGAGGTCTTCTCTGGATTCCTTTCTGAAGGGAGTGGCACATAGGTACCAAGTCTGAAACTAAAAGGCTACATTTATTGCTATAAATAATGAAGGGAGCCTGAGAATTAAGCCAAGCCATGGGAAGGGCAGAAGTGACAGAATTTCAGAGAAAGGGAGATAGATTCTGGGGAAAAAAAAAACACTATTTTTGGAACTTTCTATCATATTAATTAAGAGATTTCTCTAATGGTTTAAGCCAGTCTGATTTGGAATTTTGGTTACTGACATATGAAAACTCTTCCCTGATGCATTTAAGTGACAACAGCAGTAAATAACAGTAAAAGAAACTGGAAACACATAGTTAATTCCCTACTGTCATATACAATTTATTCCTCAAAATGTTTTCAAAATTCAAATAAGAGTGGAGGTGACAAATGAACTGAAGTGGGAAGATTTAATGCAAGTTGAAGAAGGCAGTGCAGAGGATAGGGAGTCAAGGACAATCAGGGTGGCTGAAGGGGTGTGAACAAGGGAAGCGCAGGGCCAAGTGAGCCTGGGAAAGTTGGGAGGGTCAGATCAGGCAGCTGTTGTCTTTTAAGTCAATTAAGGACAGGTGTCTTCAATCTAAGAGCAGTGGCAAGTCAGTAAAGGTTGGGAGACCCAATAGTGAGAGAGTAATGAGAGAGGACCTGATTTACATTTCGAAAGAGAAAGATTACTCTGGCTGTAGAGTAGAGAACAAATTCAAGGAACAGGTCAGGAAGGAATGAGGTAGACATGCAGGCCTATGTTCTTGTACAAAGGGGCAGGAGACAATTGGATCACACATGGTGAGCAGTGAGGGGGCGGTGTGGGTGACTGGAGAGTAACATCAATGAGACTGCCTGATGGATGGGATATGGGCTGCAGGTCTTGTCGCCATTGAGTGAGCAGAGCATAAAAGCCACTGGTTAGGAATGGCACAGCAGAGAAATCTTTTCTATCAGCACGATTATATCATAATGCTTCCATAGTAGTCACAGACAGCTTACCTCTAGAGTTATTTTACATGAAAAATTTTTTACATGAAATAAATAACACTTTTATTTGCTTAAGTCATTGTGAGTTTTCTATTAGGTGCAGCTGATAAGATGTTCTCTGTCTGTAGTTAACTGTGGAGACCATACTTTTGTAACAGAGGGAATGTCCCCACCAAAAATGGCAAAAAAGTTTTCTGTCTCTTAAGCTTCCCTACTGTTTGGAAACTGAAACCTGAGTTCCTGCCTTGGGCAGGGGTCATGGGGGCAGAGGAACCTCTTTGTTTTTTGTGGTACAGGAGATTGGTAGCTAAACTGGCTTGAAGCCTAGTGCTGCTGGTCCTGCTGGGCCTCCCAGGTGGGCAGAGGTCATGGCAGAGACAGGACTATTAGAATCATTAAGGTAAACTACAATAGCCTAGGACTCAGGATCCTCCCTTTAAAAGATCTGTTTCTGCTTATGTACAGGAAATTTGGACTTTGAGATGGTAAGTCCTCCATTTTTCTTCGTTGCCTGCAAAGTAATAAATAAACTTCCTTTCCTTCTCTTCAACCACTTGTCCCATTCTTCTGATGTGGTTTCCTGAATAAGCGTTGAGCTTTCGGTAACACTTTGGTTATTGATCTGGAAGGAGACTTTAGACTTAAAGGGCATGAACATTTCATTATTGAGTGTTGCCTAAGACTTTCCCTTTTTATCATTTCCTGTGGTTTGTCTTGTTATTTAAAAAAATTGAGTTATCAAATTTAACGGTAGTTGTATGGCTTGTGCCTTAGTGTCATATTTGGAAAGACCTTTAACAGTACATGATTACTCACTTCTGTTTTCCTTAAAAACTTGGTTTCATTTTTTATTAATAAACTAGCATGGCATATCCACTATTTACCCCTCCCATACTCTTGACAGATGTTGCTAATTGATTGTCCCACTCATCCTTACCAGGCATCCACATAAACTACAAGTCTATTCCTATAAGCTGCCTTAATTGCTTTCTTAGACAATAGAAACAGAGAAATAAAATAATCTACTCTTACCTTTAAACAGTATTAGTGAAGTACCACTGAGTGCAGACAAGTAGCTATTAATATTTAACATACTAAGAAAGGAGGAAACTGTTTTTTTGCAGTTTTTGTCTGGGGCCGGGCTTGAACCCACCACCTTCGGTATATGGGGCCTGCGCCCTACTCCTTTGAACCACAGGCACTGCCCAGGAAACATTTTTTTTTCTTTTAGTTGTGTAGCTTCAAGTTTAAAGAGAAAGTACAATCCAAACGATGATAACCCCCAAATGACAAAATCACTGGTCTACAAAAGCAACCAATAACAATTATGTAGCCAGACACATATTTGTGCTTTCTTTTGGCCTCTTTAGCTCCACAATATAGGGTAGCATTGGGTACTCTAAGTGTTTGTGAAAGATATATGCCTGAGGTGTTCAGAACCATTTAACTGAAGGGCTTAAGGAGGATATGAGTTTCTCTGTAAAATAACTCAGACACAGGAGGCAATTATTCATGACTTGGAAACAATAAGTACAGATCTCTGGGAAGCAAAATATTCTTCAGCAGCATTTGAGGAACTAAAGGTAAGAGGAACATCAGTAGTAGATTCTGGAAATAAATTATCAAGATGACATTGGGGAGGGATACAGATTTTCCTTTGACTTTTAACTTGGCCCATTCTCTTCATTCTACCTGTTGTAATCTACCTGTCTCCTGTAGGACTTCCTCTTGCTCCCTGATTAGAATGGCAAATGAAGGTACAATGGCACATGAAATTTGAAAGAAATAATTTTTGAAAATACATATTCCATAGGTGCCTTCAGGGCTTGCTTTATATTATTGAGTCCTAAAAGGAAATGCTAGGACAACCTCTAAAAGCTTCTTTCTAGTCTGCCACTTTGCTACTAACCGAAGATGAGTGGCTTGCTGCTCTGATGTTATCGATGGTGATACCGCAGCATAAAGTAGGAAGAAATAAATGGGACTGGGCTTCATTGGTTTAACCTCAAAAAGAATCATGGAGCTAAGAAGAGAGGTTGTGGGAGGGGATCAATAGTTGACAAATGAAAAGAGTCTCAGTCAGTTGGAAAGGGCATTTATTTTCCTGTTACGTAGCAGAATAAATCACTTGTAGAATCCAAAAACTCCGGATTGTCTTTTGCAAAATAACACTCTCTGCTTTTTCTTTACCTAAAATCTTTGTGCCTTAGAATCAGCAGAAAGTTTTTTCTTCATCATATCATTGGGAAGGTAGGGATCTAACTACCCAGATTGGTGCTGAAAGAGATGCAAACCTATCATCATCATCATTGTCCTGATCAAGTACTTGATGTAACATACAAAATGCATGGAGCAGTGCTAGGTCCTCTGCAGTCTGTTTAGTGAAACATGATCCTTCTTCTCACTCCCTCCCCAGCATAGAAGTATATAGCTCACTCCCTTCTTCAACTTGCATTAAATCTTCCCACTTCAGTTCATTTGTCACCTCCACTCTTATTTGACTTTAGAAAATATTTGAGGAATAAATTGTATATGACAGTAGGAAATTAGCTATGTGTTTCCAATTTCTTTTACTGCTATTTACTGCTGTTGTCACTTAAATGCATCAGGGAAGAGTTTTCATATGTCAGTAACCAAACCAAATGCATCAGTTAAGAGTTTTCATATGTCAGTAATATGACAGAAAGTTCCAAAAATAGTGGGTTTTTTTTTTCTTTTTTTCTGGAATCCAGCTCCCTTTCTCTGAAACTGGTCTTTACATTGATTTGTTTCTCTTACTAGTTCTTTAGGTAAGTCAAATTTGTCTTTCACAATAGAAGGAGTCTTGGTTTGCTACATGTGAAATAGATCAGCTTGAACTATTTTTTTGTTTCTTCTCCATTTCTTCTTCTTCCCCTAGTCTCTGTCCATTTTCCACTACCTTGGTTAGTGGCTAGCACCTGCCACTGTCTTGCTCTATGGTCTGGGCTGCCGAGCCCTGTGGACTCCTTCTCTTGGGCCCTCATGTTGGTTAACCTCTGGTTGGGCTTGGCCATGGGAGGCACCATCATATATGAAAGCAAGAGGACAAAGAGGTCTGGCCATGTCCTTCTTTTCTCTGCTTTTATTTCAGCAGTGGCTGCATTTGCCTGGACCACAACTCCTGCTAAGCAGTGCAGCTCTTTTTTCACTACTCCAGCTTTAACCAGCTCTCAGAATTCTATTTCCCTCTTTTACCTTTGATCTAAGGATGGGAATGGCTTCCACCTGTTGGATATCTATGGCATCATCGCTGTACTTTTCAGCTATTACTGTGGCAACAAACACTAAAAATGTTTAGAATTCTGCTGTATTCTAGCTTAAAACAATAGATATTGGTATTTTTCTCGTGAAACAAGAGAGCTATGGGTTTCAGGTCCCACATGTCTTCTCATTTTGAACATGACGCTGAAGAATATGATGTTTTCATGACATGGTGCAGAAGCTCTCTCTCTGCCAAGAGAGAACCCAACCCAAACTGCGCAATTACATGTGAAGCTTCGACTTGAACAGGACAAATGTCAAGTCTACTCATGACACATGGCCAAACCAACTAACTTGGTCAAGCCCTGAGTCAAATAAGTGGGGACACATACTTACCCCACAGGATAATGAGACCATCTGCGTGACTCCTGGGTGTTACCTGCTAGGACTCTGACGAATACAGTTATTTATAGGGAAAAAAGTCTGTAAAGTGGAAAACTTATTACAATGATGTCTTGCTGAACTCAAAGGTGGATATTGCTGCCAGTCATTAGGAATGAGCCAGAAGGAGAGGTCTGAGTACTTCCAGGACATGCCTTTTGTCACCTCTGTTCCTTTCCATTTGCTAGCTTCTCTTACTTCCATACTGGAAAACCTCGTGGCCAACAACACTCAAGTATAATATTCCAAGATAAACTGTCCTAACTCTAAATTCTCAGAGAAGGCTTCTGAGGGGCCCAGTTGAGTAAAGTGTTCACTCCAGTGTGATAGACAGAGAACAATGGGTAAGGTCACTCTGTGCAAAGTGGCTGCTAAGACCCAGAGATGCAACTACATCAGTCATACAGAAGCAAAGTTCACAGAAAAGGCAAGACCATTCTCTCCCACCATACATACACATCACTTTTTGTCATGGGTTTCCCTTTAATGATCATTTCTATTGTTAAATAACATTTACTAATTAAGTAAAATTAGTGTTGTTTGTTACACTTTTTTGTTTAGTGCAATATTTATTTTCTACCTAAAAGAAATCTAGGCTTGCTTATATGACATTTCTTGTTTATTTAATTAATTAATTAACTTATATTTTTTAGAGACAAAGTCTCACTAAGTTGTTCAGGCTGAATTTTAACTCCTGGGTTGAAGCAATCTTCTCACCTCAGGACCTCAGTAGTTGGGATTATAAGCACATGCCACCTTGTTTTTTAAATCTTTAATTTTTTTCTATGCAAGACATTTTGTTTAAATTTTTGATTTATCCCAAATACAGTTAGAAAGAAAACATCTTAAGTAGACATCTTTCTGAGAATATGTGAGAAGTCCAATTACCTATTACTATACTTATGGCTTTGAGCCAGAAATTTTGGGGTTTGTTTGAAGAAAAACAATAAAGTCTTATTATTTAGACTGGACTTGGTATGTCTACACTGGATAAAATTATTGGTAGCAAAAAAAATAATAGAAGAAGTGTTCTTTAAAATTCTTATCATCCTTTACTGTTCATAATCTATGTGGTATTTACTCAATGTCACAACACTATGAGGCAGATATTATAACTGCATTTTGCAGATAAGTAAACTGAAGCTCAGAGAAGTCGAGCAACTGGCTTTAACACTGCTGTTAAATGACAGAATCAAACATAAATCCAGGTTGGACTTACTCCAAAGTCTATGTTTACACGTAAAGTATCTAAGACGGTGGTGACCAGAGTGGGCATCAATAAACATTAGTTTCTTTTCCCTGTCAAGGTCTTTGACGTCTCTAATGCTATAATTTACATGATTCTTTCATAAAGTGAGTGCAGCGGGATTATAATAATGATAGGCTCCATTTGCTACAATGGATGCCCACAGGGGCTCTGAGAACGAGTTGGCTTCCAAGATTCTATTTGGAGTGGTTCTGAGCTTAATCCTCTTAAGGAGGATTTGTAATTTCTGTTTTGACCAACCAATTTCTGCAAAATTATTTTATATTTCCGGGACAAGAATAATTTTAGCTAACCTCCAACATGTCATAGGGTAAATAACAAAAGAGAAGGTAGAAGGCATTCTATTACTCACATAACCCAGGGGATATTCCATTTGTACCTTCACATCCAGCCATGCACTATTTCCCACTTGTTTTTCTAAGGAATTTTTTTTTTATTTTCTTGTTTCCTTTTTATTACAGTTAAAAGTTTTATATATCAGATAGAATGGTGTATTTATTACATTGTCATACTACACATGATTGCAACTCCATAAAAATTATATGTATACACATGCATATGCATATATACACTCATCTATATGTATGGATAAAAATGAGAAGGAAAACGTAGAATAACTATACTTAATTTGCTGCCAATGGGATTATGGGTAGTATTTTTAATTAAACTTTTCTTTGTTTAACACCTAAAAGATTAAATTCAAAAAGCAGAGAATAATGAATGAATGCACCATATTGCTTCAGCTAACCAGAATGCACATAAAATGTGTCATCCTTAAGAACTATAAGAAATATTTTCGATCATCTAAAATACTTAAAAAATCAAGCTAAGTTATCTCTGCCAGGATATACAAGAAATGAATACTCTAATTGGTCCCTAAAGAAGGACACAAGTATCTACAGAAAAGGTGTATGTGTGTGTGTGTGTGTGTGTGTGTGTGTGGCGGTGGGGGGGTCTTCTGCTGTATATCATGTTGGCACATTTGAATTAGAAATCTGTGTGAATGCATTACCAACAAAAAGTAAAGACAGAAAAAAATTATGATCTTCTCCCTTGTCTTACTAAATAAAATAGTGTAAGAATAATTATTAAGTCTTTTTTATCTATTAAGAATACTCTACCTCTATTTTATATGCACCATTTGTAAAACAATTATTTGAAAGTAAATAACTTCCTATGAAATTTAACACCATGTATATATTGCCTAAAGGCAACAGCTTTATCTGGGTATTGTGGAACATTCAAAAAAGTACAAAATGTGATCTCTGGTTTTGGGGAACCTACTTTTTTTGGGTCAGAGTACACATGAAGCTGTATAAATAATAAAGCAAGCTTAAGCTCGGAGTTGTCCATATGAAATGATTACTGCAATTCCTAGCACAGACTTAAAGAAACAATTCAAACTGACAAAGATCAGAGTGTGCCAGAGAAGATTGCCTGAAATATTTGTCTTAGGTTATGCTTAGTTGCAGTAACAAATCCCTCCTAATAATTCAATGACTTAAAGAATAATGTATTATCTCTTATATGCAGAGCAGTCCAGGGTGGATTTGGGGTTTGCTGAGTGACTCTCTTCCATGACCAAAAAGCACTCGAACAGTGTGTTCCTCGGGGCTCCCATCCCAGCTGGTGGAAGGAAACAGAGAGGAGAGAGGCATGTAAGTGCTTATGTGGTGTTCACGCTTCCATGTGCACATGCCTTCTTTGCACTCTCTATTAACTGCAGCTCAGTGAGGCCACACGCCACTATGTGAGAGGCAGGGGCCTGCACACTAGTTGGCCAGTCACATACCTGACCCTTCCATTGCAATGGGAGAAATGAAATGCATTTTGGTGGATAGCTGAGAGTCTCTACCACAGATTCAGAGCATTAATGAATGATTTGGAAGATTAAAGATAGGAAAGAATGACTCTACTGAGGCAGGAAGAACAGTAAGTATAACTGGGCAATTAAATCTCATCAGGCCTCTGTTTCTTAAGCTGATGAACAAAATTCATTGTTTTTTTTCCTTTTTTTGAGACAGAGTCTTACTATGTCATCCTTGGTAGAGTGCTGTGGCATCACAGCTCACATCAACCTCAAACTCTTGGGCTTAAGCAATTCTCTTGCCTCAGCCTCCCAAGTAGCTGGGACCACAGGTGCCCACCACAACACTTGGCTATTTTTTTTTGTTGCAGTTGTCATTGTTTAGCAGGCCTGGGTTCAAACCTGGCAGCCCTGGTGTATGTGGCTGGTGCCCTAACCACTGAGCATAGGTGCCGAGCCTCAGGTGATTTCTTAAATTTTTTCTGTCATTTAAATCTTGGTGGTTCTGGAAGCTAATGTTCAACAGGTATTGTGTTCAGCTAAAGCAAGGTGTTCACATAGGAAATGGGGCAAGATAACTTATATTATGCAGATAGAGTAAGTCTTGAATAATCACTGGATTCCACTAGAGATTTTAAAAAAAGGAAATGGCAAATATTGACCAAGTGTCCACCTGTGGTTGTTAATTTTATGTGTCAACTGAATAAGGAATGCATAGCTGGTAAGACATCATTTCAGGGTGTGTTTGTGAGGGTGCTTCTTAAAGAGATTAACATTTGAATAGTCCAGGAAGATACACCCTCACCAAAATGGCATATCCTGTCCATGGAGGGCCTGGATAGAACACAAAGGCTAAAGAATGGCAAATGCACTTTCTCAATTCCTCTTTCTGAGCTGCAACATCCATGTTCTCCTGCCCTTGGATATCAGAGCTCCCATTTCTCAGGCCTTTGGACTTGGACTAAATTACACCAACTCTCCCAGTTGATATGCTTGCAGATAGCATATCATGGGATTTCTTAGTCTCCATAATAGTGGGAGCTAATTCCCATAATAAATCTTTATATATATATATGATATGTATATCATATTGGCTCTTTTCTGGAGAACTCTGACTAACATAGTATTACATACTGGACAATCTACCAGACACTGTGAAGGATGCAAAGAATTTAGCTCATTCTCTTAGAGAATAGATTATGTGGTACAGATACTCCTTAACTATGATGCTCCTTAACTCCTGTGTCCTGATAAACCCATTATAAATTCAAAATAGCATAAAGTGAAATGCATTTAATATACTCAACCCACTGATCATTATTAACTCAGCCTAGCCTACGTTAAACATGCTCAGAACACATAAATTAGCATATAGTTGGACAAAATCGTCTAAAACAAAGCCTATTATTTTATAATAGAATGTTGAATATCTCATGTAATTTATTGCATACTGTATTGAGAGTGGAACAGAATGGTTGTTTAGGTACTCGAAGTATAATTAATACGAAGTGTGTATCGCTTTCATACCATCATGAAATGGAGAAAACATTAAATCAAACCACTAAAGTAGGAGACTGCATTTATGGAACAGCTGAGTTGGGTGAAGAGAAGAAAAGATTAAAAATCAAGCAGAATGAGATATGTTGTCAGAGTTCCAGATTTCCAAATATGGGGCAAGAGATTAGGGTGAATATTAAATTATTTCTGAAATTTTAATGATACTTTTCTAAAGGAAAAAGAAATCTTTTATGGGAGCTTGTTCTCCTGCGATTTATCTTTTGCAATTGGCAATATTAAATTGTCATTGATAGAAAGTTCTGATTAATTAACTTTGGGTTAAGTAGGGTTTTATTACAAGTAAAAATGCATGAGTTCAACCTTTATTTTATAGACCAGTTAATTGATTTATGATTCTTTAAGAAGTAAAATCAGACTTGTAGGAAATCAAATTATTCCACACAATTTCATAGTTTCTATGAAAATATATTCTCAGGTGCTATAATCATTTGGAAATTTTTGCCAAATGTGGTGGTCTATTTCAAGTAATTCTTAGCCAGTCATATTTTTAATGTATTCTAGGACTTTTTGGATAAATATTGGCTTATACTGACTTTATTTTCCTATAGTTTTAATTTTTTAAGTTTTGTGTTCATAGATAAATTAGTATCCTAGGTATTTTGGAGGAAGAGAATTTCCACATTTTCCATTTTAGTTGTGGCATCTGGTAATTATTTTTGTTGTCTAAAATACCTGCTTCAATTTAGCTTTCTTATGTAACACAAGATCTGGGACCAGGAGTTGGGAGAAATGCATTTTGGTTGGGTTTACCACTTACTGCTTGGCAAGTCCTCTTGTCCTCCACCCTCATGAGGACTTCAGTTTGTCAAATGAGGGAATAGAAAATACAATGTAGGTTGCATTATTTTTGAAATACTACTGTTCTATAAGTTAATATTGGACTGGTCACTTTTCTTTATTTGATTATAAATCTGCCTGTGTAATTCTAAATTTTAAAAAGTTCTCTTGTTTTAATTTTTGAACAATTTGTGTTTTGAGTGCAATATTAACTTACATGGATGTCCTTCGCCTCAATGACAGTACTTAAAGGCAAAAACGGTTTTGTGGAAAAGTGCATATGTGCTTATTTAAGTGAGGTCTGATTTATACTGTGCCACATCCCATAACTGACAATTATATAGGATTTGGAATGAAAGTATGACTTGGAAATATATATGGCATATGTTCTACTCCAATTTTAAAAGTGCCTATGTAAAACTTAGACAAAAATTCTATAAACTCTACTAAAATCTAAGAGTTGTACAAATCAATGTACAGTTTTTTCTTTGCATAGAAGTTATGTTCAGATATCTCAACTTTTGAACAGCAGATAATTTTAAATCACCTTTCATGATGTAATAATGGTAACAATAATCACAATGGCAGCTCACATTTATAGAGTTCTTACTGAATGCCAGGTTGTGTATCAAGTGCTTTATGTGAATTACCCTTGTACTCTACAGTCTCCTTAGTCAAGCTGCCCTATTTAATATGTAGGCGAGGAAACCTTAATACTAAATTGGTATTAAACACACTAATCACACATACACAAAACAAATGCTTGTGAAGAAAAGAATCAAGGAAAACAGAACATTAAAAAAATAACTACCCTGAAGTCATGTGACAGATCTAGCAAATTCTTTTTATTTACATAGAAATGTGTACGCATACTTTCTCTGTACACAGATAATTCTAAGTATATATACATATATGGTTCCCACATATTTTACAATAAATAATGTTTTACTCTTGTTTCTAGATGAACATAAAAAGATGTCTCAAAATATTACTCACCAACCACAAAGTTACAAAAGCACTCGATGACCTCAGAGAAAACACTTCAAGCCTGTTCTACCACACACTAAGCCTAGGACAATTTTACAGAAGACAAAATTGAACATTGTGCAGGTATTATCAGCAAAAGGAAAGCAACAGAGATATAAGATAGAGAATAGAGCTCTTGGCTTTTGAAGTGTGTTAAGTGTGGTAAGAGTGTGTTTGTAGCTGAGGACTTAGCTTCCTTTAGTTCTCAATTTAATGTTTTACTTTCATTGATATTTTACAGATAAGACAGGGAAAGAAAAGAGTGACCATTCCATAAGTGTCCCGAGTTCCAGAAGCCTTTTTCCTGGCAACCCCAGACCCTGTTCTGTGCTAATTCAATGATTATCCAGTTCCACCATACAGGATTGCTGTGTCCCCGTCAGAGAAAATGAGAAGGGCCTGATAGAGATTTCTTATAATCTCACAGCATCAAATTTGGCAAGAGACTAAAAACATTCATTATTGTTGAAATGACTTATACCTAGATTTGTTTTGCCAATTCACCAGTATTATGACTCAGATGAGAATTATAAAGATGGTGAAGAACACAGAGCTAAGCGCGTGAACTACATTCCATTCAACACTAGCTCAGATGACAATGTACTCGGTTCCACAGTGACGCTGAAACTTCACATACAGTTTTAAAGCAAATTTCACCCTTTCATCTCTCATATCAATAGCAGCACAGATATGAGGGAAAAGATAGTAATAAAAAAAGAATCCGATGTCAGAAACTATTTGTCTTTCTGATACAATTGTTTCAGATACAATTGTTTGAGTTCCTTTACTGGATCTGCTAAAAAAAAAAAAAAAAAAAGGTTATCTTCCAGAACATATTGCAGAGGCAGGCTCCTTTCAAGAACAATGTTTATTACATGCATATTCCAGTTCCTTCTCATCACATGTGGCTACCACCGATGTTTCTTCAAAAGAAACAATATTTCTAGAACTTAGCTATCACACATGAAAATGATGGTTTCATAAATAGTTTGACTCTTTAAAGGTATTTATGATCAAAACAAACACATTTCACATTTAAAGATGTTTCTTATCCTTTTTTTGTTTGTTTTTGTAAATTTGAAAACCTGATAAGGAACTACAATTCATTGCCAGAAACAAAAGGGATCCTGCAGCGTGAAGAGCTGGGCTTGTTTCTTGGTCATTCTAATTACATATGTGCGCGCGCGCGCGCGCGCGTGTGTGTGTGTGTGTGTGTGTGTGTGTGTGTGTGTGTATACCCGTCCCTTGTTTCTATCACTGTGGAAAGATCAGCCAGAAGACAAGTACGGGGTCTCACTATGGTAGTTGTAGTCAGGACAGACCTTTTGCACAAGTTTATAGTCGACACTGTAAAAGGCAATGTAAATGCAAATGACCTTGAAGGGCTTGGAGCACAACCAAGACACGTGGCTCTGAGTCTGCTCCTGGTAGCAGATCTTGGATGGGTCAAAGTTGCACAGGGCGGTCTTCTTTGCCCGATCTGTTTTTTCATACTCAATGCGACAATTGAAAGATTTGGATTCCTTTGTCTCCAAGGTAGACTGGGGGGAAACTTCAAATTCTACTACCTTAGAGGGGGGTACCAAGCTCACCGAAACATTGCCCAGACCTGTTGAATTATGTCGGAAATAAACACTGAAGGTTCCATTTCCATGGTCGACAATTTTCCCTGTGATGAGGAGGTTGAGTTTGACAGTCTTAATGTTGGAATGAAAGTCACCCCATCCAAACATTTTCTTAAATTTTCCTGTTTTTACAATTGGCCGCCGTTTAGTTCTTGCCAGTGGCTCCTGAAGCTCTGTGATGTTGGCCAGCCAATCCCAAAAGTTTTCCATGCTGTCTGCATATGCCATGGGACCCGGCTTGGGCACTGGAGACTGTTTCACAAATAGGCGCAGAGGACTGATGATCCTGGAGTGCATTGTGTTGCCCACCAGTGTCCCTTGTGCATCTTTGTCATCCCAATCCAGTCCCTCTGTTGAATGCACCACTTCTTTACTGTCACAAAATAGCTGTTTGGAAAGAAGAAAGAAATAAACTTGAGGTTAACCTTTGAGTGTGCACAGACACTGCAGTCCATGCACAAGGAAGAAATTCATTCAATATTATTGAGATTCTTGCTAAACAGCATTTCACAAGCACACACATACAGGTGAGCTCAGCAGTGTAACAAGATGAGCATTTAATTTAAACGATGTAAAACTGTGAGTATAAAAATTAAACTGGTGAGGTTAAGAACACAGTATTCTATCTTAATGGTCTGATGTGTTTTTTGTCCCTGTTTCTTAATCTTCCCAATTCTATTTTTTCAGATTGAGAAAAGTAGCATATTTTGGATTTTCATTTGATAAAACCATTCAATTTGTTAAAGTTTTTACTTCCAAGTAGAATACAACTCTAGAATGCTGAATATTTCTGCCAAGAATCCAGAAACTACTTTACTATCATACTAGTAACTCTCTTAAGTGTATTCA